>NW_026859144.1:0-88279 GCF_026571515.1 Ruditapes philippinarum | reverse complement strand
ACAGGAGGCTTTTCAATGAAAACGGCCATATTTCGCAATATGCTCATGGGGTAAAAGGTTAATTAAAAAAATAAAAAATGTCAAAAAACAACAAGTTTTTCACCAAAATTCAGTGTTAGGGCACATGTTAACATGAAAAATCTAGTTTTTGGGTAATTCCAAGGTTTTTCAAAATCATTTTTTGTTAATTAAAAAAATAAAAAATGTCAAAAACAACAGTTTTTTTCACACAAAATTCAGTGTTAGGGGGCACATGTTTAACATAAAAATTCTAGTTTTTTGGTAATTCCAAGGTTTTTTCATCATTTTTTTTGTTAACCTTTTCCCTCATATAAGCTGTTTCGACGGCTTTTTGCCCCACCCCTTTTTTGAGGCCTCAAAAAACAGTGAAAAAATGCCACTATTTTTAGGCCCCAAACCACTGGTTTTTTTCGTTTGAGAAATAATGTTAAAAAAGTGACGCACTTTTTCGGCGCCGTCCCCATCCCAAATGTTACAATCAGGGGTTTGCCAGAAGGGGATGTGCCCCCTTCTGTTTGTTTTGGGGGTTTGAAGGGGGGGTGGAGTCCCCCTCATTCGCCAAGAAGATTTTGGACATGTGACAGGCTAAAAATGGCCTCAGTCGATCCTTAGGGTAACTAGTAAACCGCGCTGAAAAGCCCCTTTTACTCTATCTCAAATTCATGAAGAAGTTGCAGCACTTTGAAAAACTCAGGTTTTGAATGGAAAAAAAAAACAATGCAAAAAAGTAGTGATTTTTTTGGCAATTTTGAGACCCCCCGTTGCCATGGTAAACAGGAAATTTACGATTGAGCATATTGTTAACAGAGGCTATGGTGTAGTCCCACATTTTGTGCCAAGTTTCATCAGTTATTGAAGCATTTTTCATAGTTTCATAGCAGTTTGAAATTGTTACAGGAGGCTTTTAATAAAAAAAGGGCCCTTTTATTTCGAAAATAATGCCCCAAGGTTAAAGATAAAAAAAACCACTTTTCAAGATTTTGCAGTTCTTTTTTAAAACCTTTTTCTTTTATTTAAGTGCGGTTACAGCCCACTAACTTCAGAAAGGCTTTCAACATTTACACAGGGAAAAACCAAATAAATTGGGATTTAGAAACTTAAAGCAGATTTTGTTTTATACAGCGGTTTTTTCAGGGAAAATTTTTAAACCTTTTCCAATGAAAACAGGGGCCGTATGGTCCCCAAAAAAAACGAATGAATTTACCCCCTTAAAAACAAAAACAATTGGGGGAACAAATTAAAAGGATTTATTGTAAGGTCTATAAAAGGATGAACCTTGGGCATTCTAAAAACAAAATTTTAAAAAACCCAGGCCCCAACAAAACCCTAATGGGCGATTATATAAAATTGAATTAGGAATTTGGGAACTAACAAATAAAATACATGTACAAGTTAAAGAGATTTTCTGCGGCGATAAGTTTTAATAATTTAAAGATATTTCATTGATCTGTTTTCAAAATTGTTTAAAAAAAAAAACGTTTGTATCACGAATTTGAGATTACTCTTGCAAACGTCTTGATGATATGGATTACATCACTATTTTCGAGTTAACATTTAATTCTTTTAATTCTTTAATTGCACTTGAATATACTTTCATAACACCAACCCAAATATGTCCCAATAATGTAAAAAATTTTTAATTTAAATTTTTTTAAAACAATAAAAGGGTTGTTACTTTAAACCGATTACTGCTCCTTCAGTCCCCAAAAAAACAGGTCATGCGCTCCTCCATCCCCTAAAAATTTTAAAAATCGGAAAAATACCAATACCCTTTAGGGGAATTGCCCAAAAAATCAACTTTTTTAATTTTCGAGAAAAACAAACAGGGGCATATGCCCAGAAAACTTTTTAAACAGACCCCTAGCTAGTCAAAACGTGAAACAAAATTTTTAAAAGAAGAATTTTTATATTTTTTTTTATAAAATTGGGGATATAACGTTTGTAAAGGGCAATTTTTTACTGAAACCTAAAAATTTAAAATAAATTTAACCTATTTCCAGCTTTTTTTTTTGTTTTAAAAAAAAAGAAATGTTGGGGTTTAAATAGATAAAAAATAAACTAACCCCCAAATATTAAAAACTTATTATTTGTAAAGAAAAATTTTTCAAATATTTTTCGAAAAATTACAAAAAGGAATTTTAATTTTTTTCTTTTTTTTTCCCTTTTGTAAATATGTAGTATTTTTTAAAAATGAGCAGCTAAATTTTGAAAATTTTTTAATTTTGTTTAAGAAAAGGAAAAGTACTTTTTGTTTTGGGAAGTACGTATTTTTAAAACATTCATATTGAAATTTTAAAAAAAAATGTATATTTGGATACTAAAACGGTCGTTTAATTCAACGAAGTATTTTTGAAATTTTAAAAGATAGAAATTTACTTTTTACTTTTCTCATAACTTTAAACCAAGAATTTTAGACAAAAGCCCGGGGCCTTAATTCCAAATAAAACCACCCCTTTTAACACATTGTTTGTGAGGAATAAAAAACACATTTATGTAGATTTGAAACTGATTTTAAAAGTATTTTGCTCAAACCAAAAAGCGAAAAACATGTTTCCCTCAAATCATAATTTAGAAGCGTATTTGCATAAAAAAATGATATATTATTACATTGTATGTATCTTGAATCTTTTCATTTTTCATGTTATATTCAGTGTGTATGCCGTTTTGTTTTTGGAAGGCTATATCATCTTCATATTCCGTCAGTTTCAAACACAACAACTAATAGATGCGTCCTTATATAGTTCGATGCTATTAAAGATAATGAAAAAAAAACTTCCTGAATGCCGCTTAATTTAAATTTGTGACAGTATACGGAAAATACTACAACGCCTGTTATAATTGTTTCAAGTGGTACGTATATATCCTCGGTCTATTGAAATATAAACAGTCTGTAGCAGTTAGCTCCCATGATCAATACAGTGGCGTAACCATGAGGCCAGTTTTAAAATAGTTTTAAAATGGTTCATTCGAATTAATTTACCACTAAAATGATTGTCTTTTTTAATTTACGGCTATGCAATTGGACCATACGTTATCATGTTTTTATCATGTTTCAGACATACTTATTTTTTATCACCAGTATTCTGATTAAGGTTGCGAGCATTTAAAGTACTTTACAAGTTGATATGTACATTGTATGTTTCTGAATAACTAAGTTTTAATACACTTGCGATGTGCTTGACATAATTAACATCTATTGCAAACAGAAATAATTTGACAATTTAAATAAACAAGCTATTTAAGATAGTTGAATATCGATATAGAGATCAATAGCACTAAATTATGATATCATAGTACATCGTTAACGCAAGAGAAAACAAATCGGGAAAATTATGCAACTCAACACTTTTTATTCTTAAATCTTATCAACTTTTTTCATACCAGATAATGAGTACGCTACATACAATTTTTTACTCTGAATTACTGCTTGATAACCTAATCTTACCATGTCCTATGAAATGAGGTGAACATACACAAGGCTGAATATGTTTTATCATCGGATACATCATTCTTTCTGAACATGTTAATCATAATTCTTGTTCTGTCTCTGCAACAACGAGCAAAATATCCTTCATTTATACATATAAAGTTTATTCTTCCATATACTGTCAATTGGTTAGACTTGAATTTGGTGAGACTTTAGAGCTTAAACATTAATTTTTGAGGTTCGTTTGAAGTGACAGAACCTTAACTGCATTGCTCAGAAAATTGAGCTTCATTTCTGTACTTTTTTCTATCTTTCTTTTGTAAACAAAATTTAAACTGATTAACAACTTTTATGAAAAAAGATGTTCTCATTTAAACATCTTAAACGATTCGTAATATCGTCAGAGTAAGATTTCATTTATCTCTATGCCCATTTTCTTGTCAGTCTTGCTATGAACTCAAAACGCATTTTTAGTTTACAGTATTTTAATTTAACTTCAATTTAAAACTGTTTTGTCAGCTGCTAGCGTGTCACTTAAGTTTTAAATGCCTGTGTAAATCTCAAAAGCTCAAGCATTTTGCTCGTTGGGAATGATGCGGGACTTACTGTCCATATTTTTGTCAAATCCTGAATGTAGACGCAACGTTTAAAAAAAAGTCAAAATGTGTATCCACATCATTGTTACTCTCTTCGAAATTCGAAGTTTCTGTCGGAAACTTTCATTATGAGAAACCTGCAGGCCTATCTGACAGTAAAGTGCCAGGTTTGATTTTAATTTCATAATAATCTCTTCAACCCTCTTTCTTTTTCCTAACATTTTAACTCAAACAAATGGCATTCTTTCGCCCTTCTTTAAGCCCCTTCTGCTACCCGTTCCTTTCTTCCTTTCCTTGCTGGAACATTTCACTTTACTTTCTGCATTTACTCAGCACTTCAATAATTTGTAGCTTCAAAAAGCGTAAGTTTTCCTGTAAAACAAGCAATGAAAGCAAACACAAACTATATTACTTTACTAAGGACGAACTTATGTTATACATCGAAGGTACCATATACGTATACTTTCAACGTAGTGCATATAAGTTTGTGTTTGATTTAAGTATAAAACTATAAGATGAATAATAAATATATAAATGGATAGAGGTATACTTAGCGTTGACAACATCCACGCGAAATCAGAAGAAAAGAGACCAAAGCGTCTTCGAGTTACTAGTGGAACAGGGTTTAAGTGATCAAGGGCCCAATTACCTTGATCTTTGTCCCACTTCCACAAAACTAATAAAAGTCATCCACTAGTGATGACCAATCTACACAATCGGAACATCTCGGCTATTTTTTATAATAACCTCGGACTTCATACGAATTGAAAGTAGTTCTTAAAAGAAGGCTAATCTGATAATATATAACAAATGTATATACTTGACATCCTAATGTAAATAAAGTCTATTTCGGTAAAAAAAGAAATTGGTGATATCATCTTGAATGCTTATGATAATTATTGTTGACATCTAAATTATATGAAAATTGACATGTGAGAACAAAAAAGAATTTCATCTGCATTAGATAAAAATCAAATATATTATAAGACATTCGTGATTATAATTGTTCTTTTATTATTATTTATGAATGACACATTTCTCACACACAAACAAAACCTTGGTTTGAAATGTCAGTGTACTATTGTGAATGTTTAATGTTAACTATCTAAAAACATTTATCTCTATGTCACTTGTATTATTAAATGTTTATACGGAAAGAAAAAACTAATGACGCTCGCGCATAAAATTTCTTAATTTATAATTATATGATATTTAACTGAATAATATAATTTTCATTTCCTTCTAATAATCAAGTAAGTCACTTGCAAGGACAATAAAACACTATAAATATCATTCAACAAGGAAACTACTGTTCAAATAGAACTTTTCAGTAAAATGTAAATGTTACGTTTACGACAAGTTAATTGCAAATGTCAACCAAAAATTATAATTGTTAGAAATAAACATAAACATGAAGCACAAAAGTATGGTTGTAATTAAGAAAAAAAAAAGAAAACTTAATGTGCAAAATCATATCACATATGAAAAAAGTAATGCATGCATTGTTCATCAAGGTTATTTGCTCTATTATATATATTAACATTAAAAGTGAAATGTTGTCACCACTTGTTTAAAACGAAACGTTGCGTAGTTTTGTGGATTATTGTGAAGGGACACGCTGCGAGCAAGTAAATGTAAGTTTCCTTACAACATACTTATAATATTTATATTTCTCTATTTATTTTAGTTTCATGCATGTACAATGACTACGAAACTTGTCGTTTTGATGCAAAAAAATAAACCATTCTGTTCTACGGCCTTCATGGTCAATTCTTGCGCATCAAAACTCCAAACCGTACTTAATACCTTTCATTTAGATCATAGTTTTTTTTTCTTATTCGGACTTTTAGTGGTATCGGATTTCCAGAAGGAAAATGCCTTTTAAATTTGCTAATCGCACTCTCCAGAACTTGAATCTCCCCTCCAAAAGCGGGCGTTTCTTTTTTTCGGACATTGATACATTTGTAATACACTTTTAGAGCTTATGCAATCATACAACCAACACATTTATAAATCGATAAAATAACATATAAGTATTTAGTAAGTGCCCTTCTTAAACACGTTCAAATTACTTTGAATCTGAAGGATTTGTTTGAATTAAATTCTACTGCCGTTGAATTCATTTGTGTTACAAAAATATTAAATAAAAGTTGTCCATTTAACGTAATACTCATTTTCACTGTATATGGACCATTTGACAGTTGTTTCCATAAACGAATTTTAAATGTCTCGGCTAACAGGGTACAAAATTTAGATTTTAAGAACTTTTCTCTGATAAATGTTGTGTTCTTTCCTGCTTAGAAATTAAAGATTATATTTCTAATTCAGTTATTTCAAAATACCAAAATGATGACAATCATCAGCAAAAAAGGGTCTGGTCAGGTTAAACGTTTCTGATCGATTGTTTTTGTTTAAATTTATGACTTTCTGATAATCAAATTTGATTTAATTGTTAACAGTCTTGAAATACGTCTTTATTATATAACATTGACACATTCTTTCAGATGTCAAAACTGTTGTTTGCTGTTTCATTCCTCTTGTCTTTGTCAATGACAACTGTTTCGGCATGCACCTGCGAACCGAGAACCTGGATAGAACAATTTTGCAACGACCCATTAGGTTAGTTGAAATATTTTTATTATGTACACACAAAGCTAATCGGAATTTTCATTTTCAGTCGTGTGATTGATTTTCTTTTTGTTTCAAACAGATTCAATCTTTGAAGTCATATGATGAATAGAACATGTAACTGTTTACAACATCATATTAAAAATATATATTTTTGAATGCAAATAGGGGTTTGAGTATTTTTTTAAAAAACAAACGATTAAGCTTATGTTTGCTCCACTCCCCTCCCACTTCCCTTTGAAGCATGTTTGAATATCCGTAGATCTGTGGGTTTATAGACCAGACCTAGACGGTACTACAACGTTAAAGCAGGCGTAATGTTGTCATATAATAAAATGTCAATATGCATGGCATTAGATTTTGTTTGTACAGCTCAATAGGGACAACATTGATCTAATAATCCAAGGATCTCTGTTAGGGCCTAGGGCGAGGCATAATTTATCTGTGAAAATTGATCTCCGACATGGTGTCTAATGGTCATTTGTCTCTCATTGCTGATTGAAAATGCATGTATAAGTCGTCGGTCGCTTGCGGAGAAATAAGTAAATACTGGTAAGTTATCGAGGGAAGCTTGTTTGGTGGATCAACTGTCGAGATATGACTAAACTTGTGTTACAATCGACGTTAAAGGGATACTCAGGCAAATTATTGACAAAAATATCGAAATTCTCTTATGTACTCAAATCACGCTTAAATGACATTAGTGAAAGTCCCAGCATAAATTTCTGTATAATCTTTTTTATATTTTAGGTTTGAAGCATAAATATATCTATTATGTTGAACGAAATTTAGCCGCCGACAGAATCACCGAGTAGTTTTAAAACTAGTCGTGTGACTTGAACAAACCCTGGAAGTTACAATAACAGATATTGTGGATATTGTATGATTGAAACAAACCTAAATCATTCATCTGAGGTGCTTTTTAATGTTTCCAGAGTTCACTGTGACAACTAATGTCAAATCTTAACGCTCTAACCTGACCCGCGTGGGTCAAGTAAGGAAACCACCATTTTATTCTTCATAAGGAGAAAAGTTCCTGTGACTGCCTGGTGTATTAATGTTAAGGACATTGACAGATTAATGAAAGAAAAATTCAAAAGGAAGAGATGAAAATTTTGCCTGTGTCTCCCTTTAAGACCAGAAGAAACAAACGGGGGCATAAATGTTAAATAAGTATCTCTTGTCATTTTTTTACATTTTTATTCTTCAATCCCATTGACTTTATTTTATAAAATAGAATAAAACACAAAGTGTACCATTATCATTATATTGCTATTATGAAAGTTTAATATCTTTTCAGCTGGGATATTTTACATTAAAGACGATGGTATTGTCACTGGGAACTGGAGAGTGTACGACGTCGACTTTGTAGTTCAATTCAGACCTTTTGTAAGTTTTATGACATCTGAAAAGTACTCATCATACTGAAGCTCACCATTCAAGAATATAATCATTTACTGAAACAAATTTTGTCTCTTCTTATACAAGACAAGATAGGATTGTTCTCTTTTGAAAACGACGTCATTATGCTTTTGTTTCTAAAATTTGATAAGAATCATAATAAATAATGAAAAAGAATCGTTTTAAACCTAACCGAGCCTGCAATATTTTCGATTTTGCCAAGTTGAGCATTCTCAAAATCTTTATTTACCTGTTAAAGTCAACCTATAATAAAAAACCGGGGATTCAGTCTGGAAAATGCATTTTGTAAATAAAATTATATTTTAGCAAACCTGTTGCAATAGATGCGATTTAATATGGGGAAAATGTTAAAAAAAACACACATTTAGTGTTCTAGATACTCGGTATACTGGTAATTAGAACAGCGCAGTGCTTTAATAAAAATGCCGTAAATATTTTGACAAATAGCTCAGGTATTACAAGTAATCATTTCTGAACTTGTTATCCAAATTGAAAATGTCCTGGTAGTTCACACATTCCAAGTTATGTATGTATAAAAGATAATTTTATTATCGCATAGGATATCCCAAAGAACCCAGACTTCAGTAAATTATATACACCAACAGAAAGTGCTGCGTGTGGAGTTTTGCTAAAGAAGAATAAGTATTATGTTATTACAGGTAAATAAAAAATTAATTAAATTATTCCTTGTATTGGAATACAAATGACAATGTACCAATTGTATTTTCGGTATATATTACTATACCATAACTGTCATAAAATCATTTTTGTATCTTTTTTTTTTTAATTTGATTTGATCCATAAAATATGTAATTCATTTCGCAATACAAAAACATTCGTTTTATTATTACTTTAGGATCCTTCAGCATGGATAGCGGAAAATGCCCTCTGATGACGACAAACTTATGCACTTTACAGAAGCAAATTGCGCATCCAGGTGCGTTCACACCTCCCGACTGTTCCTCAATTTACCAAATCGCTTAAATTCTTTCAAATGATTGTTAACAAAAGAGAAATGATATTGATATAAATTTGTGACTTTGTTATTTAGTATTCAAATGTTGTCTAACATTTGGAATAAGGCTAAGATGATACAAGTAAAAAAATTTAGAAACAAGTATTTTTTTTTGGACCAGATAAGATAATTGCAGGAAATGATGAATTATAATAACAATCAATTCAATAATCTAATGCAAGTTAGAATAATACATTTTATCTTTGCTTAAACGAAAGTGAAAAAGTTGGTAGGCTACCTTCATTTGAATTATATTCCTGAAAAATATAAGTAAGTAAACTCGGTGTTGGTCATACTCTTTTACAAGTACATCAACGAATTCTACATTAAAACGAGTCTTTTTTACCCTTCGCCCGCCCTAAAAATATAACAACAACAACTACAAAATTAACTCATGTACCGTGCTTAATTTACAGACATCTTATCAAGTGTTCTGTGAACCACATTTCGCGCTATCAGACAAACATATAAAAGTAATTATTCCCCATCGAATCCCTTTTCTTTAAAGACAACGTGTACCTTCATCTTATCACCAACATACAATAATACAATAGTAAGTATTCCTTATTTTTAATTCTATACCGCATATACAATAAAATCATGTATGGGTAATTGATAATTGATTATTTATTTGAAGGTTGAATCGTCTGGAATTTCCTTGTATTTATATATCACATTCAGAAATTTGAGTAATTTGCTCGAATTTAAATTCATTTGATTTATTTAATGGTCGAATTTTTAATTTTTTTGATTTATTTTAATTAATCGTAAAAATTTTTTAGGTAAAAAATCCTTGCTGTGTATTTTCAAAAACTCAAAATTTTCCAAAAAACCTTTTGGTATTGGATAAATTTCACATTAAATTTTAAAAAATAATAGTTTAGAAAATTTCGCGCCCATAAAACAGTGTCTTCAGTTTTTCATTTTTCTGTGAAAAATTCCCTCTGTATAGGTAAATTAACCAGTAGGGATTTATTAGTTAATTTTTATTTTCCAAAAAATTTTTTTTGAACAAAGATGGAGAAAAAAAATTTTTTGGATAAAGGGACGGGGTTCTTTTTTTAAAAATGAAATTTTTAATAATTTGTCACTTCGCAACAAATGTAACAGAACGCATAAACGGATACACAGTGATCACAATTCACGTCCTAGTTATTTACTTACGTTTATTCCGGATTATATTGAAAATTTTAAAGAAAGGAAAAGAAGCATTTCCGCATTATTTACCAATGTTCATATAGAATTACATTGAAAATTCAAGTAAAGTAAACAGGCATTTCAGAGTTCAATAGTTTTATTGTATAATCAGTTCATTAAAAACAAACGCGTTTCTTTAGCTTTCGACGTCTAGTCTTTTTCAGAAAAAATTGACTTTTATAAAATGACAAATGACGCAACGTCCGTTTAACTATACGCTAAACAGAACGTGACATTAACACGGGAATAAAACTTGGTCAAATAAATACAGAATCTTTCATGAACATAAATACAGCAATATACAATAAATCACACATATAATATGGATCTGCACAATGTGATACAAAAATTCTCATAATCAATAATAATAAAAAAAAACTTTGATATGAGACAAAACATACTACATGTATTTGTATACCGGCGCAATAATGACAAAGTTATATATTGTACAAAACGTTTGCATTCATACCATTAGGAGATAATGTCTTAAGCTTATGAATCCAGTATGATTCTTTTAACAAGCGTTCCATATCATCGGAGACAATTTCTATAGGCATAAATTTAAAATCCTTAATACAATGATTGTTTTTATTAAAGTGTGTAGCGACATTGGTCAAAAATAAAGGATCGGAAAAATTGTTGATATCAAACCTATGACTATTCATGCGTTTAGACACTTGTTGCTTCGTTTGACCAACATATTGCTCTTTACATTCATCAAAAGTGACAATATATATAGAATATTTCGCAGAACAATCAGTATTATTATGTACATGATTATTCTTACCAGGAATATTAGTACTACTTATATTGCTTTCAATAATGGTGCTGCAATGTGTACATCTACTTCCATTACATTTGTATGAACATTTCGCATTTTTGTTATTAAACCTAACATTAGAATTAACGAGAATGTCTTTTAGATTTTTAGGCCTTTAAATGCAACCAAAGGTTTTCTTTCATGAAGCTTTTGCACAGAACATTTGCTTGAAAGTTTAAGTCAATCCCAATACTTTTTAATGATATTACTAATATTAGGTATAGTTGGGTTATACACAACAACAAAGGGAATAACACTGCCATCACTTGTTTTGTTGTTAGTACACTGGGATTCATCCTGTGTTAGACATGAAACCTTACTTAGTGCATTATCAATAACATTGATAGGATAATTTCTGTCTTTGAAGAAGTATGTACGTAAATTCTGTAAAGAATCGTTGAAAACATTATCTTCAGAAATGATACGGCGATGACGTTTTCCTTGACTGTACGGAATACCATTTTTACAAGACACTGGGTGACAGGAAGAGTATTCTAAATACTGATGAGTATCTGTCTCTTTAACATGTATATCAGCGTGTATAATATTGTTTTTGTCTAATGAAAAGTTTACATCTAAAAATGATACGAGATATTTAGAAACGTTCGCTGTAAATTTTATAGATGGAAGAAAGTTATTCAAACTATCATTGAAAGCATTTAAATCATCAAGGGAATAACTCCATATACAAAATATATCGTCAAGAAAACGGAACCATAAACGGGGTTTTAAAGAACGCTGGCTTAAAAAGTCATGTTCAAATTTACCCATAAAAAAGCGAGGCGTAAGAGGGTGCCATAGAACTTCCCATTGCTGTTCCCATTTTTTGTATATAATGATCAACGTTGAACTGAAAATTATTATTTTTTAGGACTAAGGAAAGCAATTTACATATTTCATTACATGAAAGTTTTTTGGGGGGATTTCTCTCTAAAAAAATGTCTGCAAGATTCTTCTCCGTCTGTATGGGGAATGTTCGTATATAGAGATGTAACATCTAACGTAACAAGGTAATGTTCTCCCGACCCAAGAGAAGTGTTTTTAGCTCACCTGAGCACGAAGTGCTCAAAGGTGAGCTTTTGTCATCACTCTGCGTCCGTCGTGCGTCGTGCGTCTTTAAAAAAATGGCGTCAAACTTTTCAAACAACATCTCCTCCTAAACTACATGGCCAATTGCAACCAAACTTTACAGAAATGATCCTTAGGTGGACCCCTTTCAAAGTTGTTCAAAAATTTAAATTCCATTAAAAACTCTGGTTGCCATGGCAACCAATAAGAAAAACTTAAAAAATCTTCTTCTAAAAAACCGTAAGAGCTAGAGCTTAGATATTTGGCATGAAACATCTTCTAAAGAGTGCCTACCAAGTTTGTTCAAATAAAAGCCCTGGGGTCAAAATTGGCTCCGCCCCGGGGGTCATTGATTTTCCTTATATGTGTATAGCAAAAACTTAAAAAAATCTTCTTAAAAAAAAACCCAAATAGCTGGAGTTTAGCTATTAAGCATGAAACATCTTCTAGTGAGTGTCTACAAAGTTTGTTCAAATCAAAGCCCTGGGGTCAAAATTGGCCCCGCCCCGGGGGTCATTGATTTTCCTTATATGACTGTGTATAGCAAAAACTTAAAAATCTTCTTTGAAAAAACCCAGATAGCTAGTGTTTAGATATAAAGCATGAAACATCTTCTAGTGAGTGTCTACCAAGTTTGTTCAAATAAAAGCCCTAGGGTCAAAATTGGCCCCGCCCCAGGGTGTCTTTGATTTTCCCTATATGCATATAGTTAAAACTTAAAAAATCTTCTTTTAAAGAACCCAAAGAGCTAGAGCTAAGATATTTAGCATGAAACATCTTCTAATGACTGTCTACAAAGTTTGTTCAAATAAAAGCCCTAGGGTCAAAATTGGCCCCGCCCCCGGGGGTCATTGATGTGCATATTGTAAAAACTTTAAAAAATCTTCTTTTAAAGAACTCAAAGAGCTAGAGCTAAGATATTTAGCATGAAACATGTTCTCATGGGTGTCTACCAAGTTTGTTCAAATAAAAAAGCCCTGGGGTCAAAATTGGCCCCGCCCCGGGGGTCATTCATTAGCTTGACTTTTTTTTTTTAGATATATACATATTATATATATACACATATATATTTAATATTTATATATAAATATATTTAATATTTATATATAAATATATATATATATATATATATATTATATATATATATATATATATATATATATATATATATATATATATATATATGTATGTATTGTATGTATATGTATATATATGTATATATATATATATATATATATATATATATATATATATATATATATATATATATATATATAAAGGGAGATAATTAAATTCAATACAGTTATACTTTCCCTGCGTGGGATCACTTAAGATACAAGTGTGCAGATAAATTGATAGAAATGAGAGAATATATACACACATACCACCACATCGATATGCCAGTCCAATTACGGCACAGCGCCTAGCAGAACAGTCATGAAAGCATAGCCACTGCTCATCCACCATCACAAAAATGATGGTTTCAGAACAGCTTTATACAGTCACAAACTGCACTACACATTGAAACAAGCTCAACATTCACATATATAGAGTTTGTTCTCTGTTAACATATCTCACAAATCAACGATGACATTTTATTGTCTTCTTCACTGATTGGACCAGAGAAACTATATATCTATTTCCGAAAGTCAACTGGATCCCGTAAGATCAAGTAGATCCGTAGGATACAATGAATATATATGTGAATGTTGAGCTTGTTTCAATGTGTAGTGCAGTTTGTGACTGTATATAAAGCTGTTCTGAAACCATCATTTTTGTGATGGTGGATGAGCAGTGGCTATGCTTTCATGACTGTTCTGCTAGGCGCTGTGCCGTAATTGGACTGGCATATCGATGTGGTGGTATGTGTGTATATATTCTCTCATTTCTATATATATATATATATATATATATATATATATATATATATATATATATATATATATATATATATATATATATATATATATATATATATATATATATATATATATATATATATATATATATATACATGCATACATATACAACCAAGTTTGTTCAATTAAAAGCCCTGGGGTTAAAACTGGCCCCGCTCCAGGGGCCTATATACAGGTGAGCGACTTTGGGCCATCATGGCCCTTTTGTTTAGTTTGGCAATAAAATCCGAAGTGTCCCTGATATACGAAGGTAGTTTATGTGTTAATGGCGTTAAAATGGAATCTAGGTACTTAGAAATACTTAGAAAGATCGGACGTCCAGGCTTACCTAAAGGGTATAGTTCTCTATACTGCTTATGAATTTTAGGAAGGATATTAAAGCCGAAAGTACGTACATCTACCGGAAAATGTCAAATTCATCTAAAATATTCCCGTTTACCTTACTTAATTCATTAATACATTTTAAAATTTTGCTATGAATTGAAGATGACGGGTCATGATCGAGTTCAGTATAATACTGGGGATTATTAAGTTGCAATGTAATCTTCTTTGTTCATTATCACTATAGTACTTGATTTATCAGCCTTTTTAGCTCACCTTGCACAAAGTGCAGGTGAGCTTTTAGGATGGCCAACCAAATGGCGTCCGTCGTCTGTCGTCCGTCCACATTTTAAATATTCTAAGGACATCTTCTATGATACCGCAAGGCCAATGTTAATGAAACTTGGCAGGAATACTCTTTGTATGAAGCTCTATCAAGATTGTTCAAAGAATTCCATTTCATGCAGAACTCTGGTTGCCATGGCAACCGAAAGAAAAATCTTTAAATATCTTCTTTTAAAGAACCGTAAGAGCTAGAGCTTAGATATTTGGCATGAAACATCTTCTAATGAGTGTCTACCAAGTTTGTTCAAATAAAAGCCCTAGGGTCAAAATTGGCCCCGCCCCAGGGGGTCATTGATTTTCCCTATATGCATATAGTAAAAACTTAAAAAATCTTCTTTTAAAGAACCCAAAGAGCTAGAGCTAAGATATTTGGCATGAAACATCTTCTAATGAGTGTCTACCAAGTTTGTTCAAATAAAAGCCCTGAGGTCAAAAATTGGCCCTGCCCCAGGGGTCATTGATTTTCCCTATATGCATATATAAAAAACTTAAAAAATCTTCTTTTAAAGAACCCAAAGAGCTAGAGCTAAGATATTTGACATGAAATATTTTCAAGTGAGTGTCTACCAAGTTTGTTCAAATAAAAGCCCTGGGGTCAAAATTGGCCCCGCCCCGGGGGGTCATTGATTTTCCCTATATGCATATAGTAAAAACTTAAAAAATCTTCTTTTAAAGAACCGTAAGAGCTAGAGCTTAGATATTTGGCATGAAACATCTTCTAGTGAATGTCTACCAAGTTTGTTCAAATAAAAGCCCTGGGGTCAAAATTGGCCCCGTCCCAGGGGGTCATAGATTTTCCCTATATGCATATAGTAAAAACTTAAAAAAATGTCCCTAGTGTCAAAATTGGCCCCAAAATGTTCTTCTCTGATTTGGCAAAGGCTACAGATTAGATATTTGGCATGAAACATTGTGTAGTAGACCTCTATCAAGATTGTTCAAATAATGGCCCCGCCCTGGGGGGTCATTGATTTTCATTACATACATATAGTGAAAACTTGAAAAATCTTCTGGTCTGAAACTAAATGGCCTAGAGCTTTGATTTTTGGTATATGGTATCATCTATGGGTCCTATACCAAAGTTGTTCAAATTTTGTCCCTAGTGTCAAAATTGGCCCCGCCCCAGGGGGTCATATGTTTTTCCTTATATGTATATAGTAAAATCTAAAAAAATCTTCTTCTCTGATTTGGCAAAGGCTACAGATTAGATATTTGGCATGAAACATTGTGTAGTAGACCTCTATCAAGATTGTTCAAATAATGGCCTTAGGGTCAAAATTGGCCCCGCCCCGGGGGGTCATTGATTTTCATTACATACATATAGTGAAAACTTGAAAAATCTTCTGGTCTGAAAGTAAATGGCCTAGAGCTTTGATATTTGGTCTATGGTATCATCTGAAGGTCCAATACCAAAGTTGTACAAATTTTGTCCCTAGTTTCAAAATTGGCCCCGCCCCGGGGGGTCATAGGTTTTTCTAATATGTATATAGTAAAACATAAAAAAATCTTCTCTGAATTGGCAAAGGCTACAGGTAAGATATTTGGCATGAAACATTGTGTGGTAGACCTCTACCAAGATTGTTCAAATAATGGCCCTAGGGTCAAAATTGGCCCCGCCCTCGGGGGGTCATTGATTTTCATTATATACATATAGTGAAAACTTGAAAAATCTTCTGGTCTGAAAGTAAATGGCCTAGAGCTTTGATATTTGGTCTATGGTATCATCTATAGGTCCAAAACCAAAGTTGTTCAAATTTTGTTCCTAGAATTAAAATCAGCCCCGCCCTGGGGGTCATTGATTTTCCCTATAGTAAAAACTTAAAAAATTTTCTTTTAAAGAATGCAAAGAGCTAGAGCTAAGATATTTAGCATGAAACATGTTCTAATGGATGTCTACCATGTTCGATCAAATAAGAGCCCTGGGGTCAAAATTGGCCCCGCCCCGGGGGTCATTCATTAGCTCGACTTTCCCTGGGGTTTAAACTGGCCCCGCTCCGGGGGCCTATATACAGGTGAGCGACTTTGGGCCATCATGGCCCTCTTGTTTATCACTATGCTTTCATTGCTGGATGAACTCTTCAATGATATAAGTTCCAGTTTTGAAATATTCGTATAATTCCTCCGTTTTGGTTCAGCCTTAAGGATCTCTTGATTCACAGCCTCTATGTAAAAATCCAAATATGTATCTCTCCCGGCAGGTGGCGTGAAAGTAGATTGTTTCTTATTGAAAAAAGGTTCTTGTTTATATTCATTTTCTGTTGATTCATTATTTCATTATTTTCACTTTCAAAAAACTCTTTAAGTCTAAGGCGCCTAGTAAATTTGAACGAATTTTCAGCTAACTTAATTTTGTCATGACTTCGCGATTTAGGCCATAATGAAAAGCCTTTACTTAACATTAAATAATCAGTTTCCGTAAGCTTTCTCGATGATAAGTTTAATACTGTTTCTTTACCTTTCGAAGTTTGTTGTTTCCTTCTCTTCTGTTTTTTTTCCGTTCGTTGCTCGGATAAACCTTCTGTTCTTTTTACCAAATCTTGCACTATTTTCATTAGATTTTTTACAATTTATGGCCTCTGCATAGGTTTTTCTTGTGCCTGCGGGCTTGAAGTTTGAAGCTTGAAGCACATCAAAGACGCCGCCAAATGGTGTGAACAGTCAATCAGCATTGAAAATCGTTCTCTGTGACAGTTGAATATCCAAAGCACAAATCATTTTTTCTCCATGGTATTGGTATGTGCTCGTTGTTTCATAATTAAGTTGCATATTTTTGTGAAAGAGTAGAACCTAATGCATCAGTTCACAAAGTAATGCCATGTCTGAAATTCTGAAATGTTTGTCTGTTGCGACAAAGATTGAAACATCTGGTCGAAGCAAAATAAATTGGATAACGAGTAAATATATTCAAGACAATATGTGCCAAGAATATGTCCATTTAAATATTGATGCGAATTGCATAATGTTCGAATGATTTTGAGGACGAACTGTTCTGCAGTGGTCTCCCATTACTGGCCGTAGCGTAACCGGTGCGCAGAGTTTGGCATACTTTCTTAACGGTTGAGGAGAACCGCCTCTCTGATAGTGGGCGTGGTTTAGGCTTCTAACTTGTAATTTAATGATTCGACAAGTGATATTGATCAAGGTTGGCCTGGTTCCCTTCCGCCCCCTCAACGAAGTACGGAGCATCATATTAAATTTGGCGACAATTTAAGGCGGAGCCGAACTTCAACAGAGGCGGGGCAAATAAAGTTTGTGACACTGCCTTAGTCGTTACCTCTCTCAACGGTTAAGTTTAAGAATGATCGACTATAGTTTGGATCAATGGCACGTTAATTATTAGGTAGAAAAAATTAGATAATGATAAAAAATATGATATTCAAACATGACACTATCACTTCAGTTAAACGTTTATTCTAATCTCTTAAAGCTCTCTGATATGTTGTACATCAGAAAAGCTTATTTTATTGAAATTTTGAAAATTATGGTGGCTGATTTGCGCGACCCCGCTAAGCGAAAAGTCGAAAATAAGTTAAAATGGCGGGGGCATGAAACGAAAACACGCTTATTGGCGATGGCGCGGGCGAAGTTTAATAAATAAAACCTTGTCCCACGGGGGCGCAGAACGAGATTTAAGGAATAAAACGGCGGGGTCGCGGGGCGAAAACACGCTCATTAGCGGGATCGCGGTGCGAAGTTTAATTAATAGAACTTCGCTGCGCGCTCCCGCTTATTAGCCTGTTTTCGTCCTGCGACCCCGCCAACGAAAAGTCAAAAATTTACAAGTTAAAATGGCGGTGGCGCGGAGCGAAAACACGCTAATTAGCGAGGGCAAAGAGCGAAGTTTAATAAATAAAACTTCGCTGCTGGGCGCGGAGCGAATTTAAGAAATAAAATGGCGGAGTCGTGGGACGAAAACACGATATTTAGCAAGGGCTCGGGGCGGAGTTTAATAAATAAAACTTCGCCGCGCGCACCCGCTAATTAGCGTGTTTTCGTCCCGCGACCCCGCCAAGCGAAAAGTCGATAATTAACAAGTTAAGATAGCGGGGCGCGGAGCGAAAAGACGCTTATTAGCGACGGCGCTAATTAGCGTGTTTTCGCTCCGCGCCCCGCCGTTTAATTTCTTAAATCTCGTCCCGCGCTCCCACGGGGCGAAGTTTTATTTATTAAACTTCGCCCCGGGCTCCCGCATATTAGCGTATTTTCGTTCCGCGACCCTGCCGTTTTAACTTGTTAATTCTGGACTTTTCGCTTGGCGGGGCGCAAACACGAATGGTACAAATCCACCACCATAGAAAACTGTGTGATTTTGTTAAACGAATATAAAGTTTCCTATTAAAAGGAAAGGCTTGCCCACTTGTGCCATCATCTCATCCCTTTGAAAATGATTTTATTTTTGAAAAACTTCCTAAATCAACTCTTTATAATAAAGAAATAATTATCCTTGACATAGAAAAGAAAAATACTTTCATTTGCCTCTGCTATCTATGTCTACCTTAAACACTGGAAGAATATACGTTCGAAGATGAAAATAACTTTCTTTTTTTCTTTTTTTTTCTTCTTTTATTTCAAAGATTGATCAGCTAAAAAAGGTTTAATTAATACTTATCAGTAATAAGAAGATGGAAACTCTGGACTTTTGTTAAAATCAAGCTGTGTAATATAGTTTGGAGTATTGTTGAACCAAATGTAGTCTCTCCGGAAATGTCCCATTTTACCACATTAGTAGCAAATGTCACTGGAAGTGGCTTGTTGCCACCCACAAAAGGAATAGGTACCCGATGTTTTATTTGTTTCAGAAATCAGACTTTCCAATGTAGGTGTTCTAAACTGACGTTGTTTAGATAAATAATCAATCATGGGGTGTCTTGAAGTAGTACTAGGGCCTGATATGAAAACAAAACAAATTTGTGCTTTTTTAACATTATAAGTTTCCAAATTGAATTTGAACTTGTGTAAAAAAGCACAAATGATAAACACATGTTTTTATAGTTTAACAATCTCTCGAGGACTCACAAAAAATTAACATGCTCATGGTTTCACTTTGTTTAACCATAGATTGGATACTAGTCATGGTATTGTCAACTAAACCCCAGATGATGTTTATTTAATTTTATTATATTGAATGTGTCCCAACATAAATCCAATCATTTCATTTAGTCTGACCTCCACGCACGCCTCTCTTGTATAACAATTGGCCACAAAAACACTTTCTCATCCCAGTTGATGCTATATTCTTGGAGAATGTTTTCATATCCCCGGACGTATATCTCATTTCAAAATTTCACCACTTTCATGCTTAAATGCTGAGTTCTACTTAACCCGGTGGTAGGGGCGTCGATGGTAGCTCGCACTTTTAAGTACCGTTCATGGACAGACTCAATCAAACTGAGCATGCAACATTTTCAATTTTGTATTTTTTGGTGTTTCTTAGGGGTTCTGTTTAGCAGTCGTAGCTACATGTATGTGCTATTTGCAGCAACCAGGATGCACCAATACATTTTCCTGTATTTTCATTAGAATACTGAATTTTTGAATATATCAAATGGTAAGCAGTCCTAGCTGATGAAAGCTGTAGATATGACACGTTAATTGACCACTCTGTAGTTTATGGTAACCTGGCATCATTATTGGATAAAGCCATAATTTGTTATATACAATTTAGATAATATGGGCGGCTGCTTCCATTCACTTTTAATCAAAACAAATTGTAAATATAGGATAAGGGTTATTTAAGAGAAAATAATGGATAATACATGCATAATTTATTTTCATGCTGATAATTTTACAAAAAAGAGGCGAAACAATAAGCTTTTTACCCGGATTGCAAAGCAGAAAATACAAAAATGTAGTGAAAAACAACCGGTATCGTATTACTAGTATTCTATATTAAGGCAAGTAGAGTAATTGCAAGATTGTTTCTAAATAGAACTGTTTGATTAAAAGGACAGCTGATAAAAAGACAACTGTGACATTTTTATTTGCATTATCTTTAAAATGTACTATTTAAGCAGATATGGGTTTTAGGTCATTTCATCAATAGTTAAGTCTACTTGTCAAAAAATGGAGGTTTTTGCATTGCTACTTTGTCTCTCCTTAACAATTGCAGTTTCAAAAGGAAACAATTGTAACTGCTCGATTTCAGAAAGTCTCGTTAAATCTCTTGTGCAAAAAGAGTTGAAACAATTGTTAAGACAGGACATTTATCACAAAGGTAATTATATTAGTTTGTCAAATAACATTTCAAATGCGTGTGTTCGTATATTATTTATTTGTCAACTTTATTGTGTTTTCCTATCCTTTTAGAACTTTTGATGCAGAAATTTTAATTTAGCAATTTGCAAAAATAAGTATGAAAATCCTTATGTTACAGTAAATGTTCAAAATGCGAATCAGAACATAGTCCTTCTTAAGTTAATGATATGCAATTACAAAACCCTAATTAAAACTTTTAACTGGAAATAAATTGAAATGCCAATATACTAAGTAAACGAAATATAAATTAGTATTTCTTGTTAAGAAAATAGATAAATATCGTACAAATAACACTATGTAAACCTTTATTTATTACATGCTTTTGATATTTGAATAGGTCGACGCGATATTGATTCTCTAGTGTTTACGAAATGTCCTAATGGTTTTGTTCGTCATGATGACTCATGCTACATTGCTTCACACGACCTTGCGAATTGGCCGGATGCACTTGTATGTCAGAAGTTCTTAATTAATATTTTCAAAATCATTATTGTATCTGCAAAGAACTGTTAGAAATAGACTGCAAATTGGACACTAAACGAGTAAAACGAAGCATGTCATGTTACTGTAGTTCAGTCATTTGTTTATAAATTATCATCAGTTATATACAAGTTTCTGACGGGCTATACGCGAGACGAGAATATAGCCTAAATTAGAAAGATTTGACCGAGAAGCTAGCCGGCCCAGTCAAGAATGTATGATAAAATGGAAATCGCTACTGATGAAAAATTCCTATATGACAAAGTATTTGTGTTTCAGTCAATAAAAAGTCGAGAAATGTAACTGGCTTATCATAACACGCTTTATGTACTTTTGATAAAATATCTGAAACTAAAGCAATAATCGGGTTTTTAACTGATGACAAAATGCAATCTTTAACATGATATTTTAATTACTGACCGGATGACAGGTTTATTGTGAAGCGTATGGTTCCCATTTGACATTCATCGAGACTGAACGTGAGCAAAATTTCCTGACAAATTACATTAAATTATTTAATGGTAAGGTATCATATTATATTTCATTCTCTTTTAAATTAAATTATCACATATCTGAAATACTATATTTCATTTATTTATCATAGGATTAAAAATGCAATTAATCATGTATGTTAAAACATATGTATATGCATGCGTCAAAAGGAATGATAAACATTAATTTACATGTTTAAATGGGAGGGATCAATCAAAGTAGCATTTGATGAAAACATTTTTAGATAACGAAATTGCCTATCATCAGCAGGTTTATGTGATTCATTTCAGCTCGACTATTCGAAAAGTAAGAAATGCTTATGTACTCGCCCAGGCGAAGGCGTCACACTTTGATTATTTTTTGGGTACTTCATAAGCTGCTTATGAAAGAGCATAGTATCCCATAACACTAACATGGATTTTAAAGAATTGTGGCCCTTTTTAAACATTATCCTGGCTCTAATTTTACTATGAAGCACTTGATATAGTCGAAGACGCTATGTATTACTAAAACTCTTGATAAAATCACCTGTTTGAACTGTAATTTGACTTTGTCAATGTATTATTGAAAATATTTCAGGAAGTTCTACTGATCACGACTATTATTATTGGATTGGAGGAACCGATGCCGTGTCGGAAACAGAATGGATCTGGGCTAAAGCTGTTACTCCAGTAAAGGTGGGGGTCATTTAAAAATACCTGACCAACAGCATTAATCATATATTAATGGAGGTGAATTCTATATGGATTACCAAAATGCGTTTCTGTTAATAACATGTGGTCTTCAGGTAGTATATATGAGGGTTAACATTCAACGCGTTATTGCGATCCATATAAAAAAGTGTCCAGTGATATAAATATACCGACACAGCGACCTTAGAGTGTTTTAATGACGTATCAAATCCGGTATTCCATTTTATTGTTCGTGGTCCCTTGTGGCTGAGGGGTTGCTTTTAAGGGCTGCAGCATTAAATTTGCAGTAACCGTTTGTCCCTGCGTTATTTCTAGAGTCGATTAAACGGGTTCGAATTTCTGGAAACAATGCATCCCTTATCTCCAGTAGGTGAGATGGTAATACCGCAGGTTAGCCTAAATAATCTTTCCTAAGTCATATCTAAATTGTGTTTGTGTGCCGTAAAACCAAATGAATCAAATTGTCTGTGGTCAATTTTCTTCCTTCGTGCTGTTTTAAGAGCAGTAAATCGTCAATGTCGATTTGAACATGACGATGACACTAGTTAAATTAAACGCTTCCAAAATAAATTGATCAATGAATAAGTTTTACAAGGTACAATCGAAACATTATTTGCTTAATCAGCAGATGTTATGAATAAAACTATCATTTTGTTCCTTAAAAAGGTATTTTTTTACCATTAGTAGTTATTTCAGTAAAATAACTACAAAACAAAATTAAAAAACACATATTTAAGTGTTTCTATTTCCAAGTATCTGTTTTCTTTAAGAAGCAGGGTTGATTTGGTTGTACTCCTCATTTCAATTAATCATCATTATCAGCAGCTTGTAATTTCAATTACTAATGACTTCAGATGTTTTCGTTTACTCCTTTGAAAAATAGAACGTTTTACTAGCCTTTACTGGCAAATTTGTGTACGAATATATATTATTAATGATCTGTAGCAATTTTGCTGCTTTACTTATTTATCTTATATTTGTCTCTTTTCTGATGTAAAAGTATACACACTGGAGACCAGGGGAGCCAGATAATAATCCTGGACATGCCAGCAAACATCAGGATTGTATGGCCATTTATGGTAGCACTGGGCTTTGGGATGATGGCTGGTGTGAAACGGAACATAACTTCATCTGTGAAATAGAGTTAGAATAAAAGACATTTCAGTGTGGTTCATTTTTCATCTTGAAAAGAAATATTTAATAATCATTATGATAGGCAAAGTATTGTAACAATAAGATTCAAAGATATAGAAGATATTTGTTTAGTTCAGTGTAATATCGAGTGACCGCCAAAAGGTATATTTAACGAGTGGCGCAGCCACGAGTGAAATATGAACTTTTGGTATTCACAAGGTGAAATATATTTTGATCTTACACTAAACTAAACAAATTTTCTTTTTATTTTATGTAAGGAAACGTTTTAAAAAGACATTGAACCTAATACTAAATGAAATGCGCGCCAAATGATAATACAACGTGACGTCATTTATGACGTCACATCATTAGGTTGGTTTCCAGTACTGTGCACGCTGGTATTTCACTGAAACAACGTAAAGGGGTTTAAATTCAAAACAGTGAAAAAATCAAATTGATTAGTTTACTGTTTTAAACTGTCAAATTATCAGCTTCATATCACATATATATTTCTATAAACCACCGAAAAGCATGTAATAAAAATATTATTAGAATTTTGTAACAATACAAAAAAAGCTAGAGAACGATTTAATAACTAGCGCGGAATTTTAAGCAAAGTTTCGTATGTGTAGATATTTCAAACATCAGTAAAACATTTACAAGTTCAAGTCAACTTGCTTCACAATATAATACTTAGATAAAATTGAAAAATAAAGCCTTAGTAAAAAACAGCGACATTGAAAATATTGCAAAGTCGGGATTTCAGTCTGTTCTTGCAAGTAGTGGTAAAAGCAAGCTACCGGCTTAAGCAGAAAAAAAATATTTAAACATAAATCAAAATTTTAAAATACTACCTTTGATAAATATTTTAATAATGAAATTTTCTTTTGTCCGGAATAAAAAGGTGGTTTTAGAATTTAAGAATGTCTCATGACTGACTGAAGTTATTTCGGTTTGACTTGTAAAATAATATTTAAAGAAACAATTGATAATTCCATGTGAATGAAATGACTAATATAACAATATTGTTTAATTGTAGGCTTGATGTGGATTCTAGCCAGATAGTTGGATGATAAGCATTATTATTTGATGTCGATTTATGTGCAAAAGCCACAATAAAAGTCACGTTTCAACTGTAGTAACCTTGTATTTTTTTATATTCTATGCTATATTTATAAATGCTATATTAATCTCCTTGCATTCTCGTATTATCTAGTTCTTGAGATTTTTTTATTTAGTCTGTTATATAAATTTGATTAGATTTCATTGTTCTCGATGAGTGTGCCTTTTATGAATTTTATACGATTATTCCTAAATCACCTTTAAAAGTAATACGGAATTCAACCAGTATTTTGTGTATATTTGTCTTTTATACTCAAACAAAACGTACACGTCTTTTTTCTTTTTCTATTGAACATCTTTTATGTCCTTTGGTCTTTTTGAAAATCTTTTCCTGCATAAAGTATTCAAGACAAGAGGTACAACTCTTAACTGAACATCGATATTTAAATAGTAGGGGTTGTTTGCCTTGATGATTTTGTCAAAATAAGTATCAATGTTAAGTTATCAATTTTATATTGAAATGTTTCTTTATGTTAAAGTTAAAGAAGTTCTTTAATATTGTAATGTAATATGTATTCTGAAACAATACTAAAACCTTTTAAAATATATTCTCGTTATATTTACAGCCTCTTGCAATTTAACGTATAAGCTTGTCCAGGACAAGCACTGTCTGTGAAACAAAATGACATACATTACTTATTTACCTCATATGAATATTGTGTATTGGTGTATTTTTGCATGTATAATGTAGTCATCTTAAAACAATTGAGTCAGTGTACCCAGTAATATAACACACTTTATAGAATTTTATCCATGGTCATTTAATCCCCTTTTGATATTACAACATATAAATAGCTTTTGACAGCAATGTAGCAAATATATTGACAAATGAAAGGCAAGCCACGAAAGAGTAACATATATAAGTGTAACATATATAATAGCTTTATATGTGATTTCCGAGTAATATTTTCTCATAATGAAAACAATGAAGTCTATAAAACAGTAAAAAGCATGCCCATACAATGACTTAATAAAGGGAAGAAACTGTTGCAAAAACACAAATCATAATTGCGTATTCAAATCTCGTTTCATGATCGGAATATGTCCGTTCATAATATTATTGATAAACAATGTTTTCATAATACATAAGATACCACTGTGAATAACAATCTAACAATTTCTACAAACATTCATCAATACTCAATTGTAGAGCAAACACGTCTTGTTCTACATTGAAAAGAAATAAGCACCAAAATTCACGTAGTTTTATCGACGTTGAGGAAGCAAAGGGTTTTGACAATCGAACATGACAGGTTAATTATCTTGCTAATAGATGTCTGTCAATACATGTTTTTACCATGACATTCATTACATATGAACGTTGAAACATCCATTAGAACCTTACAAAAATAATTTAAATTTATCATTAATTTTGTATTTGCTCTGCAATAAATGAAAACCGTCAGAATCGCCATAATACCATTATGCCACAACTGTAAATGATGTTTATATTATAATTTCTGTTATTGAATTTATAAGCTTATCTTTATAGGTACTCGTGATTGAATGACATTTGGGTTAATAAAAAGTCACTACTGTTCCTTTCAAAATTGTTACAGCGCATGATAAAATCATTTTGTTTTCATATTTGAGGTGTTCAAATAACCTTTGCAGTTCAAAAGATAAACATATCAAGGGCGTGATACTAAATACGCCGTAAAATATGGCTAAAATCTCCGTATTTTTTAACAACATTTTATAAAGAAGCGGTTCGTGATGGCCTCTAATCACTCACCCGAGGCTATTCTTTTCATGGAAAAGATTAACCCTTTTCCTACGTTTCATAGAAAACTGCTATGTGGTCGCATTCTTGTTCAGCATGCTGGACCAAATATAGCAAAATCGGTACAGGACTAACCAAAGGGACATTCCTATGGAGTCTCATAAAAATGTGCAAATCATTTAAATAGGAGATGAAGATTAATTCTTATTTTAGTGACCATCTTGATCAGCAACTGTTTATAAATAACTGTCCAAGGATAATTTCTGTGTAGTCTTATCCAAATTTAACCGCAGTTCAGGAGGAAATACTGTTTAAGGTATGTTAACTCTCCGACCGAAATTTGACATTACAGTTATTGATAACGTTTGGTTTGTAAACATGTTTCTGTAGTTCAAATCAAATTCTTTTTAGCGTATAATGTTTTGGCGGCCATCTTGATAAGCAGGTATAATAATATTTAAAGAGGACTATCAAAAGATCACTCCTGCTTAGTTTAATAACTTTTGGCCAATGTATTTAGGAGCATTATGGTGTTGTTTGACGACCAAGTTATATATAAAATGCCATTAATCTGTCAAAATAAACAGCTGTACGTTTGTCAAAAATATTTACAGAATTATAAAATTTTAAAGTTGCACACAAAAATAAATAAAAGTCCAAATAAGTTTTTATAATTGCAAAATAAATCACGCACACACACGCAATCACGCACGCAAACACGCATACACACACACGCGCGCGCGCGCGCGCACACACACACACACACACGAAAGCACCCCCACGCACACATACAAAAACTGCATCTATGTCTTTTCTAGAATAAAGTAATCATGATTTTCAGATTTATTACTTTGATTTTCAGATTCATTACTTTCGTACATTTCTTTGGTTTGTGCGACATTGTTATAATCTGGTGCTTTATCTTCAATTTGCTTTATCTTTGGTGTATGCTTTTCGAGTACCTTCATCTCTTTCAAGACTGGATTTTGGTACTCATCATAGTCTTGGTAGTCTGTTTTCAAACGTTCTGGGAAATTCGTGCTTGTACTGACTCTATCAATATGCGAGTAATCTGTATTTTTCTCTATGTCCGGTTGGGGTAGAAAATGTTGAGTGTGCTGGTATTTCATTTCAAGATCACCAAAATACGAATAGTCATCATGGTTAGATGCTTCGTTCTTCATTTGTTTGGTGCATGCACTGTCGTAGTCCAAGTCATGCTCTAAACCAGCTTTAGCACTTAGTACATTATATATATTGCATTTATTTAAATCAATGCCACATGCTGATTTATTGCCATCAGTGGATTTTGTTTGATTAGTTCCCTTTGAGAAACCGAGTTTCTTTATTCCGGATCTATCAACGGTTGTGTAATAAACGGTACCTAAATTCATATCGTCAGTTTGTTCTCCGGATATTGTTGCATATTCGTCATCAAGTTGAAGTTCTTCGTTACTATAAATTTGGTTCGAATGACTCTCCCCTTGCCGAGAATCTCCAGACGGTACTTCTCGAGCTCTTCTGAAAGTTTTTAATACTTTCATGCAACTCAGATGTCTTCTCCTACAAGCAAATTAATTAATGATGTAATCTGACTTCAGATTTAAAATAAAAGCAAAACAGTTTTATTACATATCATAGGGTAAATTCATCTTTTTTCGGGCAGAGACAGATGACGTATTTAGATAGATTAAGATAAATACCAGAACTCCTGCATATGCTAATGCAAAATAAGTGGCATTGACGCTTTTATTGCATACAAGTATACGTTTGTTTCTGTAATTGCGTATGTCGTCATTTTGTTTTGTATAAAGAGACTGGTTTTGTACAATTTGAAATATGACAATATATATACATGTATATCAGAGAGTCAAGCTATTTTAAGTCAACCAATCATATCATCCGTTACACAGATGCATCTCAAAATTATAATTATCAATTAAGTCAGACAAGTTAATGATTTTGCGTTAGGAAAAATGAATAGATAATTCAAATGTACTTTCTGCGGCCTTTTAGATTCTGCTATATTTGGAATCTAAATATCTCGAGCTTACAGCATGTAGGACATTTGGAAGTCACCCTATTGCTGCGTACATCTAGGGAATTGCAGAGAATATTTTGGAGATTAAAATACTGTGTACATTAACCGTAAAACCAGTATGCAAAAGACAGGTTATTGTTATTAAGATAAAACAATAATTTAGGTTAATGTATATAAAAAAATTACCTCATGTACAAAACAGTAAAAGTAGCCGCAATCATGAGGAAAACGAGAGGAATTAAAACATACATGACGATTAAAGGACTACTGTTTGTCTCATCATCTGAAACAACAAGAATGTACTACCTAAAATATATACTTATCATCTTTGCGACTGAATTAAAATGAACATGTGACATAAAACGATAGTTTTGGTCATTCATTTTTGTAGAAAGTTTCTGTATATAAAAATGATTTCAATATTGTCCCATCGTATGCATCTACTGTTTTTAAAATCTCCCTGTTTCGATTTTGATGTATGTGACAAGACAATTATGACCGTGGCTGTGATGTATTTTCGGCGGCCATGAATTTTGAACTTTATATACGGTTGACACACAGTGTTTTGAATATTGATTGTAAAATTGCATTTTTCTGTACATAAAATCAAATTGTCTGATTACGGGTGAAGCAACTATTACTTTTGTCACGTATATTTCTTTTGTGCACAATACTTTCTTTTATAAATTGCATACTAAGCGGCACACACTGGAAAGGGCTATGTAATGTATTGGATGATGATAAGTATCATATACTTAAGAAATAACATCGGCCTGAGAGGTGTATATCGGCTATTTAACACCGGTTTGGAGTTTTGATGCGTAGGAATTGACCACGAAGGTCGTAGGCCTGAGTGGTTAATTTTGTCGCATCAAAACGACAAAACCGGTGTTAAATAGCCGATATACACCTCTCAGACCGATGTTATTTCGATTCTTACACGATAAAATAAGGAAAATCACCAATGTTATTTTTCAAGCGGTGCTGATTTTCGTAAAACGCTGTTCGATTTTCGCACCCTACTGTTGCGAAGATATAGAAATTATCAAACAAAAGAAATAATAAGAAAAAACGTTATTTTATCAAGTTTTCAACAATAAAACTTTACGTCGTATTGTGTTTACATCAATGCCCCATTTATCATTCTTGTATGTATGAAATGACGTCAGCTTGTTTATGAATGAGTTGTTTACTTAGGACGACGTCATTACGCTGCTAACGGATTGGCGCCGTTTTGTCAAAAAATTTATTAACTGATATGGATCTAATATGTGGCGTTAGTGTAGGTGAGATATTATTTCGGTATTGTATGAAAAGAAAACATTATACGAACTGAAAATATAAATAAAAATGATTGTTATTGTTGCTTTAAAAATAAAATGCTTTTTAAACTATACAATAGAGGGTGAAAACATAACAGCGCATATACAAGTAGTCCCTAACCGGTGTTTATTGGCAGTTTAACACCAGTTTTTTTCCTTCTTTGTCTATAGTGACAAAAACACGTGTTAGAATGGTAAATCTACACGTTGCGGTCTTTTTGTACTATGTTTACGTTGATTGCAGGTTGACATGTAAATGACATGTACTAGAACTTTGTTATTTATATTAAGGTATTGTGGCTACAATATACTTAAGGAATTAGCAGTGTTGATAACTTATATGTTGTCAAAGATCCTGTATGTTGTAATTAAGGTTGTAACCACACTTAAGGGAATTTTTATATATGTATATAATTATGCTTCTAAAACAATTTTCAAACATAGAATAATATGTAAAATATGTACTGCAAATATTTGTTCAAATTATATGTAATCATTAAAATATATGCATTCATTTCTTATTGAAAAAAATTGACTAAGACTTTATAGAAAATATTAATTTCTAATTACCTCCCTTTATTAACATGAAATGTAATTTCGATAATATCTTTACAAATAATGCTTTTTGGAACAATATTGATACATCTTCATTTGAGCATTATATTTATGATATAAAACCATTAAAAATTGAGTTACATGATCTTTTATATGCTGCTTATTGAAAAAAAATTGAAATTTATTTTTTCAATTATATAGTAACCAGTTAATATAATGTATTTTTCAGGTCACGTGCATCTTTCACTTTACAATGTAATTATTCATGACAGACATGGTGTGTGAATAAAGTCTGAATGGGAGAGAAACCACGGTCTTGGTTTTCCCAATTACATCTTGTTATAAGCCCAAGATAATTAACATGTCAACAATTAAGGTCTGCAAATATTATTAGAGCAGTTTTACAGTAATATGTGTTGTTTTATGTAACATTTGTTAAACAAATTGTTTTTTGTTTTCACATGGACTTAGCTTACACTTCACCTATGGAGTTTTAAGATTTTCGTGATATGTTCTCTTTTTGTACCATTGTTAGTGTTTATATAGCAATACAATGCAATAAAGTATTATAGCTATATCTGTTCAAATCACCTTTTCATGAATTATATTCATTTTATTTTGACATGACAGGCAAAAAAAAAGTTATAACAATTATATTTATCAAGTGTCGGGGTTATCTATGCGTCTGAGTTATCTCTCCGGTCAGTAAAAATGCTGAAAAATGTTAGCCGCATTCATCGCTTTGATCACAATATGAAAATGCAATTAGTGACTTAGAGCTTGTGGGACATACAAAGCATAAATACAGATATATTGCATTTCCTTCAAAACATTTGGAACGTTTACATACCATATGGTATACATGATGCAGTTCCACTCCAATTTCCCATCGTCTTACAAACGATCTCTGAATCTCCCACAAGATTGTATCCATTATTACATTGTATCTTTATCACTGAACCGTACTCATAGTTTGATGAATTAGTGACGGCATTGGCTATTTTGAGATCCGCACAATCTAAAATGCATTTTATCATAACAAAAAAAATGACAAAATGTAGTGACAATATTTTCATTATGTTGAACAATATGTTTAAGAATTTAAGTATCTAAATACATGTAAAATAATTCTAAAAGCACATACATTGTTCACAGTAAATTTTCCTGGTTGACTGAATGATCAATTATGATGAGTTATATAATGTTATTCCATACATGATTTTATGTGAAACTCAAGACTTAGAATTAAAAAAAGGCAAAATGAGCACGTTTGCGTCGCTTATTATTCTTAAAGATCCTGTAACACATTTTTTTCATGGTTTTATTTCATAAATATGATGCTCAAGTTAAGATTTGTCAGTATAGTAAGTTACAATAAGCATTATTTACAAAGATATTACCCAATTTAACATTTCATGTAAATAAAAGGAGGTAATAAGAAATTCATTTTCTATAAATTCTAAGTCAATTTTTCCAATAAGAAATGTATGCATGTAATTTATTGATTAAATATAATGTGCACAAAAATTTGCAGTACACATTTTACATATTCTTCGATGTTTGAAAATTGTTTTATTTGCATAATTATATACATATATAATTGTTTGCAAGTGTGGTATTCACACAGTAACAATATCGATCACAAAACATACAGGATCTTTAATGGAGCATAATTGATTTTTTTATTATACCAATATACCAACAAATATAACACGTACTGTTTTTTAAACAAAATTCAAGGGTATTTAATAACAAAACTTAAAGTTTAGCCAAATCCCTTCAAGAGATGTACAGATAAGAAATAAAAACAACAGTAGTGTACACTTGTTTACTACTTTTTTGTTTCTTTCAAACGTAATAGATCAAAAGCTTCTGGTTTATTCCGTAAATTATACATACACTGTGATCATATATTCAAGTATATTTAAAGAGTTCTGTATCGTCTATTCTTAAATGTCTAAGACTGTCTGGTCTTGTATTTTTTAAATGTCTAAAGTAACTATAATCAGAAAAATGTAAACATACAAACATTAAATCTGTAAATTAATGGTATGCCAATAAGGTAACGTGAACTAAACGTACAACAAAACAATAATACGTAATACGTTTTCATTAGAGTCACTCATCTCCAGATTGTAAAGTAGAATAAAATGAAATAAAAGTAAACTGAAGATACTGGTCAATGTTAATAGAACCTTTATTCAGCATTGGTACATATTACAACAGTGATTGGATTGTAAAGGCTCACTGCGCAAGTAATACTTATTGCGTGTCAATATAATAACTTCACGTTTTTGTTTGGTTTTACGACGGACAAACACTTTAAATGACATATGGCGGTCTTCAAACTAATGGTGGAGGTCCCTCTGTGGTTTATTTCAGGCATGACTGGTCAACTAAGAATAACCACCGATATTCCGTCAGCGGATAACGTCCTCACAAAACGGAATCCGAAATGAACACACATCGGTTAGGGACAATAATTGGAAGTCCAAGACCTTTACACCTATCGAATGGCCATCATGTAACACATATCGCGTGCTCATATAATAATAATCGTGGTTGCATGACAAACATGTAGCTAGTAAATAAATTATTTTCCTATGCTACCTTTTTGACACTGTAATTTTTATTGGACGAACCCAACTAATAAAATATTAAAACTGTTATTAGAGAAGGTTTTCTTTATCATTTATTTTTATTTAAAATCATATTTGAATATGATGGATATTTTCTTTTAATAGCATGACATAAAATTACTATTTTCTTCGGTATTCAGTACTAAAATACAGCTGATGACTTATGAGAAAGCGATGCACTCTCATTATCTAAAAAGTATATGAAATCTTTAATATTGACACATACCTTGACAGGAAACCATTGTGACGTCATCAATTGCTATGTCCCCCAAAACCTATTCCGGGCGTCTTTTACTCTGCCCTCGAAAGATATCTAAAAACCAACAGTAACATATATACCGAATACAGATTACAATTACGCTTAAACAAGCAATTCACATTTAATCTTTGAAACTTTTCTCCCAAACAACTTTATGTATGTTTGATTTTTAAAAAGAATATATAAAAATTCAATAACTTTCTTCACACAATGAATAACTCTCGCAAAGAGACATTCATGCATGTATGTATGTATTTTTTTCTTTAGAACTTATGGCCGAGGACTCTTAGAATTCTTCGTTCACTTAATCCACAACTGTTCAAATGTTGCAGGACGTTTCGATTACTAATAGCCACCAGAACTTTTGAGGATGCCTTATGTACACTATGTTTATAATTAAAGTAAAAGTTTTATGAAACAAATGCGTGTGTGTGTGTGGTGTCAGTAATAAATAATTAACAATGCATTTAAATTTTCTTTGTTATAATCATCAGATAAGGAGGGAGCTACCAAATGCAACACTTTCCGAATTTGACAACAAAATTAACTGTTTATAATTATACGGTTAATAGTTAAGATATTTACTAAACAGGGCATTTATTGTAAGATGCATTATCATCGCTTTGGAGAGTATTCAAATAGGTTAGAATTACTGTTAACTGCGTAAACCTCAAATGGGTCGACTTTATATTCTTTTAACAATATTTATGTTTCTTTCAGTTTCCGTTTGGAAAGAAACAAACGCGTTTTGTTTTAATTATATTATTAATAAGGTATTTATTGGCTAAATAATGCTTAATTTAAAATATATACTTTGAAACATTTTTATGCATTTTATTAACAGTAAAATAAGATTGCTTCCTTAATCTTATGGTCGGTTTTCGAACATATGTTACATAGAATGACACACATTAATTTTGTACGTTTTAGGAACAAAATATTATGCTGCTATTTAAAAATGATCTTTACAATTTATCAATGATTGCACGCCATGCTTCCGCCATTCGTTTTAAGACAATATAATTCCATTTTTGTTTCACTTAAATATTTTTGTAAGAATTCGTTTTCATAATCTATACTTTTTTGCCGGAAATATATAGTTTTTTACACATTTTATTACAAATATGGTACCAGATACTTTAAAAGTCTATTAAAATCAAAAGTACTGAATATTTGCCAAGATCAACCAATGCACTTTTGAGAAATTAAGACAAATTCAAATACAACCCCTCATTTTTGTAAAGTTTAGAGATATTTTGAATAAGACTCTCTAAACAGGGAAATGATCAAACATATTTCAAACATTTTTGAGTAGAAACATCATTTTGATCATATTGTTTGTAAGCCGAATGCTATTATTTGTTTCATAAAATAATCAATAGGAAAAACAGTTGCATGATATCATAGATTATTTAGAGTTTCCTTATCTTTGAAAATAAACAACACCATTTTAATGACAAAGCTTAAGTGTCCATCGTAAACTATACGGTAAATGTATTTAGCTAGGTGTCTTTCAAGGCATACAACTTACCTATGTTCAATTCATAAAAGGTCCCATAAAGGGGGGTCATTCCTTTAAAAGGACTGATCACATTGGTTGACAAATGATGTTGAAAATAAAACAATATCAGCCTCACCTGAAATACATCCACTGAATGTACAAAAATTATTTTTTGAAACCACTGTTGGCCCTGGGCTGATTCAAGTGTATACATTGTACCCCGCTCTGAGCCGTTCGTATTCCATATTTGTAGGCGAAGTCTATCAATGTTATAGCCATACATGAAATACCAAAACGAGAGACAATATTTCCCAGCGTTCTGAAGGGGGCTTAATAATATTGCTGTATCATTTCTCTTTCTACTGCTTGTGTCTATGTAGATATAGTGACCGTCTTAAAAAAAAGAAAGTACAATAATACCATTTTATTTAATAAAACTTTTTTGAATGTTCTGAAAATGTTTTCATGATCTAACATCGGCAAAAACAGACATGCAAACATATAAATGTATTTATATTTGTGTAAAGCATCCCCATATGATAACACTCTGCAAACGAAGTTTGATAGGGAGAACACCGGATAAATATTCCAGATGTTGCTGGTTCAATCCTCGCGCGAGTCGTAATTTCCGGATGACAATTGATTCTCATGGCGATTTGTCTCTCACCACTGATTCAGATATCATGTTCAATTTTAGCCATTTTAACTGCATACAAAATGGTAATAAATGCTAGGTGTCTCACGAAAGCCAGTTGGTGGATCGACAGCCAAGAAATGTAGGAAAAGTATTAAAATTGGCGTGAAAATAAGAAAATGAAAAAATGATCGTAGGATAACAGTTTAAATGCGTAATTGTATGCAAAAATATATATTGCGTGGTCGGATTTTTATACCGTATGCTAAACGATTCTTCTGTTATCATTGTATCCATGAGGAGCCGTTGGGGAAAAAAACTGGATTTTTACAGTGGCACTGAAGTTTAGATCGCTGTCTCACAGGGATGCAAATATAATGCAACAACAATTATTGCATCAAGATTTTACAAGTAAACATGAATACCAAAGGCAAAAACAGGAATATGTGGCAAAATTTCCGTGGACATAGTGTAAACTTAGCATATAATTCAGGCATGGTACCTACGGTAATTTATATCGGTTACGTTTGAATATCCCGGAACCTTGCATTGACTTACCATCCACGGCGATCCGAGATATGATTCCCGATGCCGCCGAGAATATACTATAAACGTTGGATTAAAACAAACTTTAATAATTTTATAAAAATCTTAATGAAAATAGGAACAAATTGTGAAGTATCGGAGTGGATGGCAACTCTACGGATATGTAATATTGAAGACGCAATCAAATCTCGTTATATTATTGAAATTTTACGGTATTATCTCGGTTAATATTTTCAAAATACAGAGACGTAAATTGAGAAAAATTAAAAACGATTACACTGCAGTGACAATTAAATCCTACGACAAACAGAATTAAACAGTACAAATTATGGCGCTAGATACACGTGTTCTGCAAATTGCGTATATGTTTATCTTTATGAAAGAAGGGATGATTTTGACATTTTGTTTTCGTTTATTGTTCGTATTGAAAACAGATATATATTGTAATGGTTTACTTCCTGATTTATCAACGTAGGGTCCAGTGTAGCTATTAGACGCACTTCCATTTCCTCTATCCCAGTTGAAGTCATCTCCATCAAATTGCATCCAGTTACAAAAATCGTCATCAAAATCACAATCTAAAAGTGCTATGAAAATTGATTATCAAAGTAATTATTTTTTCTTTTCAAAATTATAAACATAGTGGCTTTTATTTATCAACGTTTACCACTGTTATCTGAATGAAAGTATATTGTATCCTTACACTTCAATGACCTCACTGTTAATAAGTTGCTCACATGTGAAATGAGTCTCCTATTAATTGAATAAATGTATCATGTGTATTATGATGGCTGTCGAAATGTGTCTAGCACTTTAGGTGACATTTTGCTCATTTTTTCACTGTCAAGCTAAGATTGATAAGTCGTGTATTTCAAAACTGCTAAATGCTGTTGTTTATTGCCTTAATTATTTATATGTAAAACGTCGCATTCACGCTTAAATATCGTCTTATTTATGTCTGAAACACAATTTAACCAACTTTACAATCTGTTATTATTTGTAAAAACAGACATAACTCTAGTATATTACACTGTACTAGCATTATCGATAAAGAGAAAATCAAATGTGTTTTATTTTAGTTCATATTAATTAAAAACGAGATTGATTACTTGTATAGTAATTATATAGTTTTACCTATTGAACACGATCCGGATCTTATATGTATGTTAGCTATTAATATGTAACCTAAAATGTCCCCGATTATCCCTTCCAACACGATCTGAATGTATAGACACAAGCAATGTTAAGGTATGATTGCTATATACATTAAAAAAGACACAAAAAATACACATAGCTGCATTAGAAAAATATCTCCCTTCATAAAATTCTTATATAGGAAATATCTAAGTAAGGGTTAAGTGAGAAGTTTATATTATCTTTTGGATTTCAAGGTACAACAATAGTATACACATTACTTAATTGCATTTTAACAACTAACGCATGTTAAGGCATTTGTTATGTCCGTTTTTGGACTTATAAATTAAAAATGCTCATTCTGTAATAATAATAATATTAATAATAATAATAATACTTATTATTATTATTATCATCATTAATATTATTATTATTATTATTATTTTCAAACATTATAAATTTAATTCTCAGATATCACGTACTTGAAATGAATCGTAAGCCTTTATATTCAAATGCGTTTTCCACCAATCAAACACGGCCATGCCATTGATTTTTGTGAAAATAACAGTTTTGTTTCCGTCGTTCATTACTATGTAAACGTTAAAGGTTCCAATATTACTACCATACATACTGTACCAAAATGTTAAACAGTATTCGCCTGGTGACTGCATCGTACTCATTAGTCTTGCTATTTCACCTTGGAATTTATTGTACGGATTTACGTAGATATTATAAACCCCTACGAGAAGAAAATTTATGTAAACAACATAGTGTATTCAAAAAATTTTATGATATTGACTATTAAACATGTAAAGTTTTCTACCAATAATAAACAATGCAAACTATCTACATTAATAACTGGAGAGCTTTAATGTTTCTTTATTATTTTTCAGTTTTTTTGTTTTTTTGTTTCAACAAATTATGCAAATATTTAAATTAAATAGTATAAGCAGTGACTGAAAAGGCAATTGAAATAATACTACTGCTATTTTAAAGGTTAAGCATTTCTTCAATTAAAGCTGTAATAAATCTTACATCCTGCGGTATGATCAGAATAAGGGCTAGTATGCCAATAATCTGATTTCCCCCTTTTCCAGTTAAAATCGTCCAAGGCATCTTGCTCCCAATCACAGAAGTTCATACTAAAATTACAATCTATCTGCAACTACTGTAACATAGAAAGTACCCCTTTTATTTGATATTATCAGTAACAAGTTATATACCAATCTATGGTTAACATTCACGTCAGTAAACATTTACATTATGTCTGACACATTGTAACTCCTGTATTGTTCAAGTAAACTTGTTAAAATCCCTGTCACACTAGGCTGCGATTTCACTGCGTGTTAAATTAAACAAATCGCCACGAGATCGCTCGCAATTAAAATGTGATATTTTTGATGACATGGAGACTTCATGGGGTCCTCTCGGCGTCCCAACGTCAATCATGTCGATGCTACGGAGCTTCCACGGCGTTTTAATTGGCGATTGTCTGCATTATGAATGCGCTTGTACTGCGTTCTTTGCGCTTCCACTGCGCATTTACGGCGCTCAAACGGCGCTCTTGGGGCGCCCAAACTGCGCTGAAATCGTAAAGCTCATTAAAAGCGCCGTGCACACGCAGTATGAGTGCTATAAAGACGCCGCTTAATCTCCATACAAGCGCCGTGGTTTATCACCGCGTTCAGCTGGTGTTCCTTTTGCCCTTTCACGGCGCTTCTGATGCGTTGTAGGAGATGCTACTGAGTTGTTACGGCGTCCTTACTGTGATCTCACTGCGCTCTTATCAGAACGCCGAGTGACGGCGTTTGTTCTGAACATGCTCATAATGGGCGCCGTCGGTCGGCGTTCTATGCGATGCAACTATCATTCTGTAGCAATGCGGCGGCGATGTTTGCGATGTTACTGCGCTCACCTCAGCGTTCTGAATTTCCTTAGGACTCTGTGAGAACGCCGACCTAGTGTGACAGGGGTTTTAAGATTTCGATGTAAGTTTTAACTTTAAAAATTATCGATTTATACCATTCAAAATCAAAATATACATATATAAAAACAGTTAGCAATTACTTTGGCTTATAAAACCTATACTTTTCTACCCTTAATCTCCATAATGTTTGTACTTTCACGTGATATTTCATTTGTTTGTTTTCTTTATGTATAACATTTGATACTGTAGATTATATAAATATATGTATTAAAGATTCGCATAACGACATTTGGTTTAATGTAATCTCATTTAACCGTATCTCATCAGCATCTGTATATATAACTAACATTTAGAAACTAAAACACACTTCAGAAAGTTCTGTACTAATAAGCATGTTTCGCAAGTTAAGTTGGTGCTATGTAAAACATGTACGTTTAATTTAAGTTGATGTGATTATTGTCATTTCTTGTACCATCAAATTTATCTTATTTTGTTAGATTGTTCCAATATCTCATACTGAATACTGCTAAATTACCTTTTAAATGATGCCTGAATTTAAATGTTTCTGCCTTATGTGATACACAGGCTTTACCTCTGGTACCTTCTTAAAACATATTTTATTCTGCTTTTTCTGTGAAACGACACTGAAGTTTCATAGTGAATATTCCATGATAACAGTGGTATAAACATATATGCGAATGTTTTTAAGTGTAAATCTAACGCCTTTTTTATTAGACGCCGGGTTCACGCGGCGTCTACATTTTAGACTTGCTTTTTTTGTTATAACAACATCACAGTGTTTTCAAATTTTCTAATAAAATAGCTTTTCTGATGTACAACATGTCACTGGGTATTAAGGAATTAAAATAAAAGTTTAACTGAAGTGATAGTGCCATATTTGAATATCTAATTCTTTTTATCAATACGTAATTTTATGTACCTACCCATATAGCAGACAGTAGTTGGCCCAACGTTGGGCCAATTACATTTGCTTTGTTGGCCCAACACATAATGCCAACGTTGACCCAATGTCAATTTGCTAATTGGGGCAACGTTGGGCCAACGGTTGGTATATGGTTGGCCCAACGACTGTTTTCCTACTCTTATCATTGGCCCTCTTTTGGCCCAATGACTGGTTTTCCTTCCTATCGTTGGCCCTCTGTTGGCCCAACAACTGGTTTCCCTTCTTCTTGTTGGCCCCCCGTTGGCCCACTGACTGGCTTCCTACAATAAACATTGGCCCTTCGTTGGCCCAATGCCTTGTTTTCATAAAAGAACATAATATATACTAATTACTACAATTTATTACTAAATATTATTCACATATTTTCAAAGGGGTCTTGGGGTTATTTGGACCTTCTGGTTGACTCACGGGAGTTTGATAACAGTGTTCTTTCTCTACATTGGAATTGTAAGATTCCTCTCCACTCAATAAACAAGTAACAGCATTTATGCTTCTAAAATTTGTGAGTCTTTATTAAAATACTACCTAACACATAATATATATACATACAACAATATAAGACAAAGTGTATGAATAAATTCAAATAAAGAGAACTACAAGTTAAAATAAAACTGCAGAGCAACAGTACTTTTGTTAACTTATTTTAACAAATGACAAAGTTTCTTTCCATAGAATTGTTAGATTATAAAGTTACATAATAACACCTACTGTTTTACTTACATAATTATAACATACATGAATTCTTTTAAAATATATCAAAGTATAAAATGTATACAATATTGTGTCACTATTGTTAAGCATAGTTTGTGATTTAACTGTAACTATAAAAGATTAAAAAAGTATAAACTATAAGTTTCAATTAAATACATTGTAATATAAATTATTTACCTGGAATTTAAAGATTCCTCTCCACTCAATAAACAAGTAACAGCATTTATGCTTCTAAAATTTGTGAGTGGAGATCAGAATAGAAGACTCTCTTTTTATACTGTATACCCAAAATCTGTTGTCAGACGCGTTATGTCACAGTCTAATATTTATCAACAGAGTATTTGGTTAGAGGAATGAAATGTACATAAAATTTTGATTATTTTACATCATTTTCAGTCTGGCTACACTCTTACCATCACAAGTATCTAAACATTACTTAACTTATAGTATTATCAGCTGCCTTTTATTTGATTTGTAAATTGTCCAGTCTGGTTATAAAGCTAAGTGTATGTACATGGTAAATAAGACTTGAAGTAACTTTATACATAACACATAAATATGATTCCACAAAATTATAATATGATTCTACAAGTTTATTCTTGTATTTCATCTCTGTGACAACTTCCCCTCATTTGAAAAAAAATAATGCTCCTGCATTATAATAATTATGTAAGAATAATAAGTATATACATATTGTTTAAGAAAAGAAACAATTGTCATAACAAAGTACAATCAAATAATATATACTAAATATATTATGTACATATAAGAACACAGTTAAAACACAGTTATAAAGTCACAATTTGTCACAAAACTTATAATATTTTATTATGTACAGTTTTTCTATTACACATCTAATTGTTTCTTCGTCTCGTTTTCTTGTGTGGTACTGTTTGTAGTATCCATCTATTGCATTTGCCATCTCTTTGATAAGTCTGTTGTGTTGCCATTTGTCAGCATAAGTGTGTTGCGGCATCCAGTTGAACTTGATGGTTTACCGACCCAATTGAGCTTTTGGCAGTTTGTAAAATGACCTGAGGGAGTGCACAGTGTTGTGACAATGGGGAATTTATGGGAGTTTGGGGTATAGAATTGGACTGCTTTCATCTTCTAATTCAGGGGCATTAGGCTTAATTCTGGAATTTATTTCAACAGGCACACCAATGTTGTGGTGCAAAACCCAGAATTGTAACATACTTGATTCTGGATTTCTTAGAAGTCGCTTAAAAAGGAAAGCTGATAATGGGTTTAAGTATATAAAGTTTGGAAGTTTGACATTGGATGGGAAGGTTGTTTGAATTTCAAATGAGTTCCACTGAATTTCAAGTTTAGAAATAAGTCCAATTGTGACTGTTAAATGCTGGAAATTTACCATTGCATGTAAAAGTGCAAGACCTCACACAAATTGGTAGTTTGATAATAGGACACATAGCACATTGTTTGCCATTTGATAATTCAAGGTAAAGTTGAGGTTTCTGGTATTGTTTCATATACCTATATACAATATACAAGAGGACAGTTATAGCTATAGCTAGAAATGCATAGGTATCAAACTCTGTAAAATTTGTGTGAAAATCATTTAATGTAAAAGATGGTGTTGTTGTGGTTGACTGTTTTTGTTGATAATGAAATGAGGGAAGACTCGCTGATGATGCAGTGAGAGGCTGCTTTGCTAAAAGCAATGATGCCATTAATTTGGTATGTTTGCGATATATGCATGCGACTGCTGTCAATGATCATAGTGACAGGACAATATATTAAACATATTCTTTCATTATTCAATCCAATAAAATGATATAATCAGAAGTATTACTAATAAAAACAGGATATGTCCTGCAAATAGAAAAAGTATAAGAAGGACGAGAAATAACCTATAAGAATCAGAATGTTTTTCCATGGAAAACACTATTTTTCATGAGTTTAACTCATTACTTAAATTAATACATCTTGATGTTTAATAAGCATTTCCTTTTTTGTACCCATACTGATAACTATTTAGTGTAGTTTAGTCTTGTCAAGTTAAGTTACTGACAGCTTACTTCTAAGAGATATATCAATTTACATGGCCTTATTTGAATAACTGAAGGTGATGCGAAAGGTTTATATTTTGCTTTGACTTAAACCTTTGACTATTACATTAATAGTAGAACTTCACCTTTTTATTTGTTTATTTACTTACATGTGTATTTCCGTTATACTCTCATATTAATATACATTCTTTATTCTATTGTCGTTTTGTAAAGTACTTGTACCTATTATTTTTCCTTGCTTTTCCTTTACTAGTATACCTTACATGATACTCAGTAAGCTTTTGCTTAGGAATCAGACCTTTAGGAGCCCATATTCTGGTATCATCTTTGAGCTGTTAATAATACCATGGAGTGGTACTATACATTTTAGTTTTAATAATTTTAACAATTTCATCAGGATTCAATTCTGTTTGCTTTGGTTATTGATACTGTATATTTTCTGGTGTATCCTTTGATGAAGGTGAATGTATGTTATTTGCAATTGGTTCCTGTAAATTTTCTGTATGTTGAATTTGGGTGAACCTATGAGGCTGTGGTTTACTGTAACCTTTTAACCTACTAGCATTAATAAGACTTTTTATTATTTTCCCTTCATTTTGATCAAGCAGTTTATATGTATTGTTAGGTCCTATTTCTATGATCTCATATGGACCTTTGTATTTTGGTGTTAGTTTCTTTGATAGTCCTGTTTCTGTTTGCTCAACTTTCAACATGACTTCTTTGCCTAGTCTATAACTAATTTGCTTAGCCGTGTTGTCATGGCGCTCTTTTTGTTTGACTTGAGCTGCCAGCCTATTGCTTTTAACTAAGGACTGGGTTAAGTGCAACTGAGCAATAAAGTTGTCCATATACTCCTTAACATTTGTGGGTAATTTGGCTTTGGGCATTAACATTGTGTCTATTGGCATTCTCATTTTCCTACCAAAGAGCATTTCAAAGGGTGTGAAACCTGTTGTGGATGATTGCGCATTCCTGAAAGCCATCATTATTGAGGGAAGATATTGGTCCCAATCATTCTGCTTTGAATTACAGAAAGTTCTTAGAGCTTGACCAAGTGTACTGTTTACGCGTTCTACAGTGCTATTGGTCTGTGGATGGTAAGCAGAGGTATGATGTCTTTTCACCATGAAAAGCTCACATAAGGCTGCCACTAATTTTGACAAATAATTGCTACCTCTGTCACTAACTAGGACATTTGGACACCCGTAGCGGCAGAAAATCTGTGAATGCAAGATGTTAGCTATTTCTTTGGCTTCTTGTGTGCATAATGCAAATGCTTCGCACTATGATGTGAAAGAGTCTACAATAACCAAGACATACTTACATTCTGTATGATTTGTAATGGGCAATGGTCCCATTACATCAATATGCAGCCGGGAGAAAGCACCATCCTCTACAGGCAATGGATTTAATGGCATTTTCTGATTAGCATAATTACGTTTTGACCTGGCGCAAGATGTGCATGTAGTTACATGTTCATGGATATCGGCATACATTCTACTCCAGTAATACTTGGAACGGATCGCAGCATATGTTTTATCAAACCCTAAATGTGCATGACCATCATGGTAGGCCTTAATAACATTCATGACCATTGAATTTGGTACAGCTAATTGGGAATACTGTTGCGATGACCTTTTTCTTTTTGTTGTCCTAGTGTCTAAGAAGTGGTAAAGTACACCATCTTTAATGATATAATGCTCAGCTAAAGCTGCTATTTTCTTTCTTTCTGTTTCATTTTGAGGCAGTTTATCATTAATTAAGTATGATAGGATGGGTGACAATGAAGGACACTTCCACTGAAGTTTAGAAATAACTGAGTTGTCTTGTTGACTAATTTTAGGATCTTGAATAGGTTGTATTTCATTATCAGAGACTACAGCTTCTTCTGCTAAGCTACTGACTTAGGCTAACAAAGGATAAATTTTTGACTCATCATATTCTAGCATAACTTGTGACCACTGCTTATCAACAGATGCAACTGAAACGGTTTCATGACCTAAGTTTGTTTCAGGTTAATCTCTACGACTTAAAGCATCACCATTCTGGTTCCTAACTCCAGGCTTGTGCAAAATTGTGAAGTTGTAACCTTGAAGTTTAAGTGACCATCTGCCTAATCTACCAGAGAGATCTTTCATTGTTTGCAGATATTTTAGGCCTAGATTATCTGTATAGACTGTAAAGTGAGCATTTGCTAAATATGGATGAAATTGCTTTACTGCTTCTACTAGGGCTAAACATTCAGCCTCGCATATTCCAAATTTCTTCTCTGTTCCCCTTAAAGCTCTACCACCATATGCTATAACTCTTTCTTGTTTATTATCATCTAATTGCCCGAGAATAAACCCAACAGCAGTGCCCGAGGCAGCTGTCGATAAAATAAATGGTTTGGAGAGATCTGGGAGGGCTAGAATTGGACTTGACGTTAACCTTTGCTTAAGTTCTTGGAAGGCAGTATTGCACTGGTCTGACCAAATAAACCTTGCATCTTTTGGAAGCAATTTATTCAGAGGGCTTGCAATGTTTGCATACTGAAAGACAAATTTTCTGTAGTAATTGCATAACCCGAGGAAACCTCGCAGCTGCTTTTGAGTGCGTGGTACAGGAAAGGATTTTACTGCCTCAATTTTGTTTGGGTCTACTTCTATTCCTTTCTTTGAAAAGAAATGACCTAAATATGACACACGTTGTGCCGCAAATTGACATTTTTTTGGCTGTAACTTTAAATTTGCTTCTCGTTATCTATCAAAAACTATCTGTAAATGTTTTAGATGTTGTTCAAAATTGGGGCTATGTAGGCAGAAACGGAAGTTAATGTTTCTTAAAACCTTAGCCATAACACACTGGAATGCAACTGGGGCATTACGTAAACCATATGGTAGCCGTTTGAAATTATATGTTCCATCATGGGTAACAAATGTGGTTTTGTGTTTGGTTTCAGGATCCAGAGGTATCTGGTGAAATCCGGCTTTAAGATCTAATACAGTAAAAATCTTTGACTTATTTTGACCTACTGAATCTGTGACATCAGAAAAGCTTGGCAAACCTGTAAGTGCCGTTGGCCTTTTTGCACATGACCACAGGGGCAGCCCAGTAAGAAACTGATCGTTCAACGATATCATTTGCTAGCATATCTTGAATCTGTTCTTTAATATGTTCTTTTATTTCAGGTGTACCCAGTAATATGGAATGTTGTATATCATCAAAAATATGAAATTTTTGTTTTAATTCACTATTTCCTATCTTTAAACTGATTGAAACTGCACCCTTAACATCAATTAGTTTCCCGCTTACACCTCTAACATGTTTATAATCAGTCTGGCAATATTCATAACATGATCTATCAAAAGTTTGCAAGAGGGATTTCTTTATACAACATAAACCTGAACCTGAATCTAAAAGACATTTTAATTTCATTCCTGAGATAATTACTTCAATAAAATTTTGATCCATTTTGATTTGAACATTTGAAATTGATGGTATTCTACTATTTGTCTTTTTACTACTTTCCTGACTTGTAAATTTAGAATTGTGATGTTTTATTTTGTTTGTATTTGTTGTTTTTGCTTTAAACTTGTTTATTTTTGTTTTCAATACAGTTCTAGTTTGTTTTATTTAAAGGCCTTTCCAGTTGGTTCCCTCTAATACCACTGGCAGGCGAAAAATCCTATAAAAACCAACAAGCTCGTCTGATGTGACCTACTTTGTTACAGTTTCTACAGGTTTTGTCTTTAGCAAAACACTGATAATATGGATGAAAATTTGCTCCTGTTGCTGCACATCCCCTACATTTTTGTAAATTTTGTTGGTATTGTCCATAGCTTGTATAATTTTGTGAATGTCTACCTTGCTTGTATGGATTTTGATGTAATGTATGCTGTCTGTGGTTATTTTGTGATCTCTGATTATATGACCTTGGAGATGTTTGTTGTGTTGACCTTTGATGTTCGTGACTATAACCTTTGTTTTGAAAATTTATAGAATTAACGTCCTTAACCAATTTTTCTTGAAATTCTGAGATAGAATTGACGTTCATGACCTTTTTAAATAATGCTTCTAAAGATTCAGCTGAAACTGCTGAACTTGTAGAATAAATAGAGTGAGATTTTTGACTCAATTCTGTTTTTTATAAATCTTCTATCGCTTTAGCATTTGATTTAATTAAATCAGACCGTATGTGTGGTAAAAAACCATAGTGAATGGCTGCAAATATATTATCATTTTGCACTTGAGATGTATGACCTTTATTTTGAACTAACGTGGCAAATTCTTGCACTGATTGCGATGGGCCTTGTTTCATTAAAAAGAGGTCAGCAAGAGCCTGTGGGCCTATTAATTGATTCCCAAAGCGTTTCAAAAATTGGGCTTTAAGTTCCACATAATTGGATTTTACAGTATCTGGCAGAGCTAAAAGCCAGTCTGCTGCGGTGCCTATTAAAAAATAAATAAAGAATTGGGCAAGTTCAGGGTCCGTATAGTTATACGTCTTGCCTAGGGCCTCATATTTGGCAATCCAAGTGTTTGCATTAACCTTAACAGGATCAAACTTGCCTATTAACTCAATATTAATAGTCGGCTCACCTTTTCGTCCTGTTTGTTCCTGCGGCATTGCTGTTCCTGCTGCTTGTTCTGTTTGGTTCCCTTCTGTCGAACTTCCTTGTTGACTAGAACGCAATGACGGTGGTCCAATATTAATTTCTGTTGACTTTGATTGTGGCATGGGATCACCTACTCCACCAGTGTTCAAAGGGGTCTTGGGGTTATTTGGACCTTCTGGTTGACTCACGGGAGTTTGATAACAGTGTTCTTTCTCTACACTGGAATTTAAAGATTCCTCTCAACTCAATAAACAAGTAACAGCATTTATGCTTCTAAAATTTGTGAGTCTTTATTAAAATACTACCTTACACATAATATATATACATACAACAATATAAGACAAAGTGTATGAATAAATTCAAATAAAGAGAACTACAAGTTAAAATAAAACTGCAGAGCAACAGTACTTTTGTTAACTTATTTTAACAAATGACAAAGTTTCTTTCCATAGAATTGTTAGATTATAAAGTTACATAATAACACCTACTGTTTTACTTTAATAATTATAACATACATGAATTCTTTTAAAATATATCAAAGTATAAAATGTATAAAATATTGTGTCACTATTGTTAAGCATAGTTTGTGATTTAACTGTAATTATAAAAGATTAAAAAAGTATAAACTATAAGTTTCAATTAAATACATTGTAATATAAATTATTTACCTGGAATTTAAAGATTCCTCTCCACTCAATAAACAAGTAACAGCATTTATGCTTCTAAAATTTGTGAGTGGAGATCAGAATAGAAGACTCTCTTTTTATACTGTATACCCACAATCTGTTGTCAGACACGTTATGTCACAGTCTAATATTTATCAACAGAGTATTTGGTTAGAGGAATGAAATGTACATATAATTTTGATTATTTTACATCATTTTCAGTCTGGCTACACTCTTACCATCACAAGTATCTAAACATTACTTAACTTATAGTATTATCAGCTGCCTTTTATTTGATTTGTAAATTGTCCAGTCTGGTTATAAAGCTAAGTGTATGTACATGGTAAATAAGACTTGAAGTAACTTTATACATAACACATAAATATGATTCCACAAAATTATAATATGATTCTACAAGTTTATTCTTGTATTTCATCTCTGTGACAATATCATTTTCATTTTCTTCTCTTTGTTGTTGCAACTTTTTAGTCAATCTCTTCCTCCACCCGCCTTCCCTATCCTTGGCATATCTTAGCCACTCCTTCATTGTCTTCTCGATTTCATTATTAGTAGACCCTTGTCTTCTTCCTCTTACAGCATCTGAAATTTATACAGTTTACTGATTTTATTTAAATATACACTACTAATTAGAATCTACTAGTAAAAAGGCACATAAATCTGAAAAAATGCAAATAGAGCTAAGCGGATAAGACTTTGATAATAAAGAAATATTTTAAATTACAAGTCAATAGATTTAATAGTAACAGAAATATTTTAAATAATTAAAAATTTTAACTTTAAATTTTTAAGTTAAAAAGGGGCATTATTCTGTCAAAATGCGAATAGAGTTATGATGATCATTTACAACACAAGAGTCACATCTTACACCCACGGTGTAAAATAATTTTTCTAGCACCGGTGAAATCACCTTTGAAAAAGTAAAAATACAAACCTAATATGACTTTTTTAAGTCTAAGTTTTTCGAATGGTTTTTTCGAGCCTTTTCCAATCCAGTTGTATTCAAGGGACACTTCGATCCTGAGACAAAGTGTGAGACATAACACGGCGAACATTGCTCTCCCAATTAGACATAAATTTGCTGTCTGAAATGAAATAAAAACAATTTTTGCAGTCGGGTAAAGTAATTTGTGTCTAATGCGAAGTTACACTTCAAATTAAATTTACACAAAGTTTCGTACACACTCTACTAAAATGAGTAGTGTAACTGTTAAAAAGTCCAGTAACAAAGCAGAATTTTGCAAATAACTCATAATCAATCATAATTACCTATTTATACTCAGAGCAGATTGTATGAGCTTAACACTGCAGTGCTAATTGTAGTTTGTCAGTTTTTACTAACTTGCAATTTTTTTGCAGTTATCACAATAAATTCAGATGTAAAAACTATAAACATATCATATTTTAAGCTGATAAACACTGATATAATTAAATGGTTTTAATTTCATTACAAAAATCAAATTCATTCTGGCTTGTTTACCTGAAAACATCAATTTGCAAGTATTTTCCTTAACCAATCCGCCATTTTGTATTAATCACATGACCTGGTCACGTAGATAGTATAACAGGTTTTAAAACACTAAATCCGTGCAGGTTTAAATACATTACTATATTAGAAGGGTTTATTTAAAAGATTAAAGTAAAAAACTCTAGATCTACTTACATTTTTCAGTGTTGAGAAATTGCAGTCTAATACAAATTTATTTAGATCTATCTGTAAACACGTCCACGCAGCTTCGAAATCAAGCGAGGGAAAGGATGGGTAGTGCCAAAATGATCCTATTTCCATTCATTGATAACATAACCAGAGGTTAATTAGAGTTCAGAGTGGAAGATTCCGGAGGTTTATTGTAAACATTTAGGATGGTTATTCCAGCACATGTATAATTGCCTTAGATTATACATCAGATCTTCAAGATTTCTATAGATCTATAGATACATCCCCTACTACTGCATAGCCTGGGCTTTGGTCATTTCTAGACTCAAAAAGTAATTATTTCTTACATTTCTCATTTAATTTATATGAGTATTTCTTGAATGTGACAATATTGAACATGGCTTCAAAAAACTTTATAAACTTTACTCTTTACTCATTGTAGTGTACTGTTTATATACAGTAAAATATCTTCATGCATATCTGTCTTTAAAAAAAAAAATTTGGGTCAGGTGCAGTAATATATTTGACGAAAATGTATCGTTGGTCAAACGTTGGCCCAACATCTGTTTTAATTAAAGTACATTTTTATCGTTATTGGGCCAAAGCAGAAATGTCGCTGGCGTTAACTTATGGTTGGTTCGACGTTGGGCCAAAAACTGCTTCTAAAGTACATGTTAATTAGAGTTGGGCCAACCATGGCCCAGCAACGATTTTCCTATGACGATTTTCCGTGGTTGGCCCAACCACTGCATGTTTACAGGGTAATAAATAACGTGCCATTGAGCCAGTCTATAGTAGACCCTTTAAAAACTCAACGATTGAGAGAGTTAACGATTGAGGCAGTGTCACTCACTTCGTTTGCTCCGTCTTTTTTGGAGTACTGCTTCGCCTTAATTTGTCGCAAAATTTAATATGAATATTATGATGATCTGTATGCTAGCATTTAGTCTTCGTTGACGGAGGGAAGGGACTCAATATCACTTCCCTACAACATTAGGATGCAAGTTACAAAGCCTAAATCACGTCTACTATCAGAGATGCGGTTCTCTCTCAACCGAAAAGAAAGTACGCTTAGCTGAAGCATTAAGTTTCAGAGTCTAATGACGGGAACCAAATTCGGTCAAGGAATAAGGGGTATGTCTAAAATACGCAACGGAGATTTTTTTGGCGATAAAGGCGAAACGGAAATATTTTTTCTTCATGTACATAATCAACATTTAAGTTATAAAACAGATTAATTGAGTGAAAAAAAATATGTTTATTTTAAAATGTATCACAAATATTTACAATATGGTTATTTTGAAGGATTCTGTTACAATCCTAGATTTTTATTACATTTAGTGGTTCTATACCTAGTTTCCATGGCTGTGTTTAATCAAGTAGTTTAATCTTTTATAAATAAGAAAACAATACGTAACTAAGAATTGATTATATTTAACAATTTATTCATAACTATTATTTGATATTACAGACATATTTTTGCTATTTGTAAAATAACAGAACAGTTCGTCCTCAAAATCATTCGAACATTATGCAATTCGCACCAATATTTAAATGGACATATTCTCGGCGCAACGAAGATATTTTTCTTTACCTCTGTCTTTGTCTTGAATTTATTTTAAGTATACCAATCATTTAAATTTTACTTGTTATCCAATTTATTTTGCTTCGACCAGACCTTTCAATCTTTGTCGCAACAGACAAACATTTCAGAATTTCAGACATGGCATTACTTTGTGAATTTATGCATTAGGTGCTACTTTTTCACAAAAATATGCAACTTAATTATTAAACAACGAGCACATACCAAGAACATGGAGAAAATTGATTAGTGCTTCAAATATTCAACTGTTATAGAGAACGATTTTCAAGATTACATGTGAATGTTCACATCATTTTGCGGTGGATTGATGTGCAGCTTCAACATTTAACTTGTTTTAATATTCAACTATTATATTTTGCTTCAGCCAGTGCTAGTGAGTGAGATTTACTACTTCTGCTGATGATCAGCTTTAATCAAATAGAGAAGCAGAATCCCTAAAGAAGGCTCAACATGGCAGTAGGAAAATGTTGCAGACTGACAGTTGTTTGATTGACACTGTTCACATTTCAATTTTGATGTGTTAAACCTTATTCAAGTTTTCAATTTCATTTATTCGCCCTTATTCTATTTTGATTATTTCTGGATAGTATGGGTTTGTAGTTGCCTATTCATGTATAGGAACTAGCATTTGCAATTTTGGTGAAAAGTCAAGCGTACCCTTTCTGAGAAAATGTCATAAATATCATATACTAGTAATAAAAAAGTAGACATTAATAATATGTAAGGTATTGACAACCTGATAAAGATCAATCAATCAATCAATTCCTAATAGATATGTACTACTACATTGTTAAAAACTGACCGATTTAATATAAGTTCATGTGTGACTTTTATTTTTACAAAGGAAAACAAAACATTTGTAACAGGAAAACAGAAAAAGTGGAAAAAATAGATAACTCGCACTGTGTTGGATTCAAACTTATGTCCACAATTTACAGGCACAAATTAATCAAAGTGCAAAGTACAGATGGGCTGGCTATGTGTTACTTTATGTTAACTTTCAGCGTATTGATTAACATAAATCTATGTCTTTTATCAGCCTGTCAATCATGGACAGTTATGCAGTATGCACCTATTTAAAGTGGAAAAATAATGTAAACATAGGATAAATTCAATCATCCTGATAATTATTCGTTCATTTCTTTAATTAAACAATAAAAACTCGCATAAATTCTTGTTGCATATATAGTGTAATAAAAAAAGTAAGAATAACTTAATATGTAGACCAAACACGATCAATTTAGTAGTACATGTCTTGTAAAGACGTAGAATGTAGCAAATGAAATGCGATAGCCAGCCTGTGCACTATATATAGTAACTCCTCACATCGATAACTTCCCCTATCAGTACAGTAGCAAAGTGCGGATAGTTGATGCATAGTAGCTGCAAATGTAAGGCCTATTGGAACTATTTGCAAATGCGTATATGTTGACATGAATGATCTTAGGTTTCCGACACTGCATTTCATTACTTTGAACAATGATCTGTTTGTAATTTTGATTTTTCATTTGGATATTTGCATTTAAATTGGTATATGACAATCCTGTGATCAGCAGGCTATTTCAATTAAACTGGTAGAATCATTTCTGGGGACATTCTGCGAAAAATTTGGTTGGTCAACCCTTTGCAACAAGGTCATTTAAATGTGTCAGGCATGTAATTTTCCTAAATAAATCACATCTTAAGCATTATATTCAATTTTGAGGTAGGTTAAGAGGTTATTTCTTCTGATGTAAGTTTATTAGGAAATCAATACACTAGTGTACAATTAGCTGCACAGACTGCACAGTTAGCTGTAACCTAGCGATAAATCGCCAGCGCTGAAGACTTCTTAAATAAAACTGTCAGATTTTGTTTTGAGCTGGATGTATTTCCATGTGTAGGAGTCATGAATGTCTATGAGAGAATCTGGTAAGCTCATAGTGTAATCTCATATCGCAGAATAGTGGTCGTGAAGAAGTAGGCTAAACACATTAAGTCGAGTAATCGATATAAACTGATCAGCAGTGTGCATTAGGCTTTTGTGATATCGATGAGAGAGATATATCTATAAATCTTCAATTAGCTGGAAAAAAATCTTTGATTTGAAAATCTGATGCATAATGAGCTAGTTATCAAATAAAATCACAATAAGGTAGAAATGACATTTCGCCCATATTATATGGAATTTTCACAAATTTACGTAAGTAACTATGAGTAAAGAAAATTGTATCTTACCTGTTACTCCTTTGCACATTAAAATATTAAGTATCAAATAAACAAGTTCACTAAAACTTGTCATCCTTTTCACCATACTGTCGCAATATAAACCTGCAAAAAGGAAGTTATCACATATATATCGTATCCTGTCTACCATCTCATAACTTTAAAAAAAATATTTTACGGTGTTTTATTGAGGGCACTTGAAAGATGATACTTAAAACAATACAACGAACCCTTAAATATCTGCGTTGAAAGAGATTATCTTCTAAGATACTACATTTTCGAATTAGTATGATAATTAAAATGAGAAAAATATTTAATTTAAGCAACATCTCTAGTTATATGCACATAAATACGGAAGAGCATTAGTGCCAGGTGTATGTTTTTTATTAACTCGAAATTTCGAGTTACTAACTCGAAATTTCGACTTACGTATCTGGAAATTTCGAGTTACTAACCCGAAATTTCGAGTTACTTGCTCAAAATTTCGACTTATTTACTCGAAATTTCGAGTTACTTATCTCGAAATTTCGAGTTAGTTAATCGAAATTTCGACTTACTTACCCGAAATTTCGACTTATTAACTCGAAATTTCGACATACTAACTCGAAATTTCGAGTTACTTATCTCGAAATTTCGACTTAGTAACTCGAAATTTCGACTTAGTTACTCGAAATTTCGAATTATTAACATTACAAGAATGGTCAAAGTTATTAGTTAGATGATATAAGATATAGTAAGGAGTGCCGTTGAACGATGGAGATGGAGAAACGGGTGCCTGGACAAAAACTATTGAAATTTAACTTAAACTTAGTATTGGCATGTACACACCCGACCTAAAAAACACATGTGAGGCTTCCTTTAATTTGTACGTTCAGGCGTTTTTCAGACGTTGTATTGTATCTCATCTGTTCGAACATATCTTTTCACTAATCATATTCTTCTCATCCCTGTGAATAAAACGATCCTATACTTCACGTGTGGGACATCTGAGGAAAGTATCGCGTCGTGGCCAAAATAGGGCGTGCTGAGGCCTTTGTCAAAATTGTTGGACTGACTATATTTCTTGTAAAATCGGATGCTTTTATATTATTCCCAACATATATATAACAACAAGTTCCACTTTTATCAACTTTTATCAACACAATATGAATCAAAGTATTAGTAAATAATTAATAATGTTACAAAAACATTATTAGTATAAAGAAACGTGACAGACTAACTGGCGTAAACACACCTTTTAAAACTTATTTAACACATGATATTGCACAGTTTACAATAGGGTGGGTTTTGGTCTTATTGTTTCTCCACATGATGGTTGTATGTGTGCTTAAGAAAAAGAAACATCCGGTTAACACGGAAATGTGGAAAGTGTGATTTTACAACCCTTCCCCCCTCCACAAAAAAGCGAAGGATATGTTCAGTATTTGTGGACAATTTGACACTATTAAATTGTTCTGCTAAATAAATGTTAAAGGTGCTCTGTCAATGTGCAACAGCTACACACGAAAGAAAGTATCTTGAATTCAATCCTTACTTTCACCGGCAACCAATGAAAGTCGTGCAACGTAAGTCGAAATTTCGAGTAACTAAGTCGAAATTTCAAGCTACTAAGTCGAAATTTCTAGATAAGTAACTCGAATTTTGAGTTAGTATGTCGAAATTTCGAGATACTAAGTCGAAATTTCCGGTTAGTAAGTCGAAATTTCGAGTTAGTAACTCGAAATTTCGAGATAAGTAACTCGAAATTTCGAATTAGTAACTCAAAATTTCGAGTTATTAAGTCGAAATTTCGAGTTAGTCACTCAAAATTTCGAGATAAGTAAGTCGAAATTTCGAGATAGTTACTCGAAATTTCGACTCAATAACTCGAAAGTTCGAGTTAATAAAAAACATACACCTGGCACTAATGCTCTCCCGTATATATGTGATTCTCTAGAACAATTTATCTTATGTTTTTTTTAAGAACGGATCTTCAATTCATCAGCAGATTATTCGGGTTTTAAAATGTTTTAGATATGTCTTGCACAACAAAAGTTTAAACAAGTAGCTTAAACAAAGTAACAGTTTTACTGACGAGTAATTTTAATATCAGAAATTATCAACAGTAAGGATGTTCATAAATTATCTCAAGACAAACACTACAGTTAATCATAACATAGCATTTTAACATATAAATACATGTATTAAAAGACGAGACTGTCACTCCAGATACTTATTAGCATCACATGTCTACTCTATTATGCCTTCATCAGGGGTGTATTTCATGTATAATGTGCACACAATAGAGCACAAAAGGTGATAAAATTGCATCGATTATGAAAATTGAATAGTCATTATTATTATAATTTACAAAAGAAAATATACCCTGCAGAGAATAATGCCTAAAGAAGTTTAAATATCGAATCTAAGAATTTAAAATTTTTAACACTTATTATATTATGTGTTGATATACCATGTATTGTACACTCTTGTGTTGCTATATGTAACTAGAGTTAATAAAGTGTTGTTCTGTTCTGTTCTGTTCAAACAAAAAAGAAACGAAAAAGAAAACTACACGTATATAAAGGAGTTTAGTGTAAGTTTACTAAAAGTATAATGTAAAAAAAGAGACTTGTATGTATAATTTGTAAAAGGTGTTTATGTATTCGAACGTAGATAAGCCTATATCAACATTTACATACATGTAGTAGCGTTTAAAAATAGTTAAACATTCGTTAATTCAAGCGGTAATAGTAAACATGCGATTTGAAAGCGGTTTTTTGTCATACATATTCAGGCAAGAGGAATTAATACATCATATTTTAGAGTGAAACTTTTATTGCATTAAAAAATAAAGAAGCTTCATTTTAAAAATTTCAATCTAGGTTTGAGACTGTTCATGGTAAGTGCAGGTTAGAGCCCACGCTCATAGCACTGACTTCATGAAAAAAACAAATAAAACAAAAAAACGTTACGATGCCAGAAAATCAACAATATTTTGTGTAGAGGCAGTATGTCGGCAACTTTTACAATAGACTCTTAGCGGGGCGTACAGTGAACCAAATTTTTCGAGAAGATATATGAGCCGTGTCACGACAAAACCAACATAATGGGTTTGCGACCAGCATGGATCCAGACCAGCCTGTGCATCCGCGCAGTCTGATCAGGATCCATGCTGTTCGCTTACCAACTCTATTACAAGTAGAGAAACTGATAGCGAACAGCATGGATCCTGATCAGACTGCGCGGATGCGTAGGCTGGTCTGGATCCATGCTGGTCGCAAACCCATTATGTTGGTTTTGTCGTGACGCGGCTCATATAATCTGAAGGAGGATGTTTAGCTTGTCAAGCAATAAAAAAGAAAATTAAAACAAATCACTAACCTGTTTCCTGCATTGAATAGAAATGATGGTTTAAATAGATAAACAAACATTTACACAAATATTGTCAGTATCTTTTCTATATTATTGTAAATTACCAAAAGGAAGTAAAATAATTGTTTCCTTTATTTACTTTGTGATACATAGTAGTTTCAGTTGACAATTGTCATTGGCTAAGTAAGAGGATAACTTCATTTTGTACTTTAAACGTTGATATTGAAACGTTCAATATTGAAATATAAGAAAATTGTATATAAGTGATACTACACGGTCACTTAATTCAACGAGTACTTTAGCGGCATAAATAGAATCAGAGAAATCTGTACTTGTTCCTATAGCCACATAAAACCAAAAGTAGGCACAGACGGTTGAGGCTTATTCCCAAATACAACAACACCTAAACACCTTGTTAGTGAAGAATAAAACAAATACACATTTATGTAGATTTAACACTAATTTTAAAAGAATTTTGCTCAAACCAAAATGCGAACAACATATTTCCTTCAAATCATAATTTAGAAGTGTATTTACATTAAATTGATATCTTATTGCATTGTATATATCTATATATGAATTTCCTGAATGACGCTTTATAGAATTGTTTGAGAGTTAACGGGAAAATACTACAACACCACTTATAATTGTTTCAAGTGGTGCATATAAATACTTGATCTTTCGAGAATTTAACAGTCTGCAGAAGTTACCTAAATAATTTACACCTGTTGCAAAAGATATAATTTGACAATCTAAAAACACAATCTATTTAAGTTAAACATAAAAATAATTTACACTAAAAAACGATATCCTGGTACATCGTTAACCCAACAGAAAGTAAAACGGGGAAATAAATACAATTCAACACTTTCAACCGCTCTTAAAATCTTATTATTGTTTTCATAGCAGATACTGAGTAAGCTACCTGCTATTTTTGACACTGAACTACTGCTTGCTAACCTAATCTTACCATGTCCTATGAAATAAGGTAACACGTCTAGTCTGGACTAATTGGCCATATTTGTATCAAATCCTGTTTGTAAAGTTCTAAATTTCTGTCTCAAACTTTTATTGTGAGAAACCTGTAGTCCTATCTGACAGTTGAGTACCAGCTTCGATTTTAATTTCATCAATCATAATCTCTTCAAACCTTTTTTTTTCCCAAACATTCTAACTTAAACAACTGTCTTTTCTGCCCTTTTTATGCCCTTCCTGTCCCTCCTGTTGCTTATTCGAACATTTAAGTTAACTTTTGTTTGTTTGTTTCATTTTACGCCTTTTTCCAACAGTATTTCAGTCATATAGGCGGGTAGTTTCCTTACCATCGTTCCTGCAAAGCATCTCCCGGGGATCGAACCCACGCCAGAGAGGGTCATCGACTATAACCCCTCGACGACGGAGGCGGTCTATTTACAATCCAATAGTTAGCTGCAAAAAGCTTAAGTTTTCATTTCAAACAAGCAAGGAAAGCAATCACAAACTGATAAATAACAAAGGACGAACTTATCTTATAATCCGAACGGATCATATACTTTCAAAGTAGTGCATATAAGTTAGTGATTGTTTTAGGTATAAAATTATAAGATAAATATATTGAAATAAATAAATAAATTCATAGGGGATAATAATTTTTGTAGACAACCTCCGCATAAAATCATAAGAAACGAGATCGAAGTGTTTATAACTGATAAAACATGCTTTTAGTGATCAAGGCCCCGAATATCTTGACATTTGTTCTACTAACACCAAATCAATTGAAGTCATCTACTGTAATGATGACCAATCTACACAATCAGAGCACCACGGCTGTTATTCATAGTAACATCGGACTTAAAATGGATTGAAAGTAATTTTTACACGTGGTTTAAAATGTAAACAAAAACAAAGAGTATTATCTGATAATGTATAACAAATGATATATATTTAACATTCAAATGTAACGGAAAAATTCTGATAAAAAATATGTATCACATTCATAATCAATTTAAAAGTGGCCACTGATGTACAATTATATACAAATTAAGAGGTCTTGAATAAATTTAGTCAACAACTCTATGACATTACTATATGTTTACATGTTAAGTTTCTTAGCGTAGGTTAGACTGAAATGCCGTATCCGTTCTTTGTAATCTTACTACTGTGTTCGAGGTCCTTATCCGAAGTTTGACGGAAAGGGCCGAAAAAATGCATATGCAATTTCAACCTAAATAAACAAATAGAAATATTATCGGTAGGCTATAAAGAAACTTACAATTGTTTGTTTTCTGCGTGTTCCTGCACAATAATCCACAAAAGTATGCAACTAAATTTATTCAAGACCTCTTAATTTGTATATAATTGTACATCAGTGGCCACTTTTAAATTGATTATGAATGTGAGACACTGGAAGGTGCAAAATCCCGTCCATGCCCCCCCCCCCCCCCCCCCCAACCGCCCCCCCCCCCCCCCCAAGCACAGGCTTTAAGCAGAATTCAACATTTAATCATGGTAATTTGTAAACATCCGAAGATGTGCTCATACGGCGGTTATCATGGAACCTTCAATGTGACACATGCCATTCCATGAAAAACGGCCTTTTGTCCTTTAAGTCAATATATCATATTATATCAAGCCAGCCACAATAAGCTATTTTAGTGTAATTCATCTAACTGTATATACTAAATATAGTTTTCAATATTTGTATAATCAACAGGTATAAAATAAATAAGTGGTGACAAAGAAATTGTTGATATCATTTTGAATACTTATATAATTATTGTTGACACCTAAATTTAATATGAAAATTGACATGAGAGGAAAAAAATGACTTAATAATAAATTTCATCTGCATTTGATAAAAACCAAATATATTTTAAGGCATTCGTGATTATATGTTCTTTATTTGTTATTTATGAATGACACATATCTCAAATACAAACGAAACCTTGGTTTGAAATGTCAGTGTAATATTGTGAATGTTTAATGTTAACTATCTAAAAATATTTATCTCTATGATATTTATTGTTGTCACTTGTATTATTAAATGTTTATACGGAAAACAAAAAATACTGACGCTCGTGCATAATTATTTTTAATTTATAATTATATGATATTTAACTAAATAATATTGTTTTTATTTCCCTTAAATAACCAGGTACGTTACAGTCACTTGCAAGGACAATAATACACTACAAAACACCATTCAACAAGGAAACTACTGAAAAATGTAAATGTAACGTTTACGACAAGTTAATTGCAAATGTCAGCCAAAATTATTTGTTAGAAATAGACAATAACATGAAGCACAAAATTATGGTAATAAGAAAGAAAACAATAAATGAATTCATTATTGGCAAAATCATATCACATATGAAAAAGAAAAAAGTAATGCATGCATTGTGCATAAAGGTTACAAGCTCTATTATATATACATATATATTTACATTTAAAGTGCAATGTTGTCAGCACTCGTTTAAAACGAAACGTTGCATACTTTTGTGGATTATTGTGCAGGAACACGCAGCAAACAAACAATTGTAAGTTTCTTTATAGCCTACCGATAATATTTCTATTTGTTTATTTATGTCAGGTCGGTCATGCATCTACAATGACTACAAAATGATGCGAAAACATAAACCATTCAGCCAAACCGCCTTCATGGCCAATTCCTACGCATCAAAATCCGAACCGTAATTAATAGCCGCTCAATTAGATCATTCTGTTTGTTTCTTATTCGGAGTTTTAGTGGTATCATATTTCAAGAAGGAAGAAGACCTTTTGAATAATAATGAAATAAATTTGCAGATCGCACACTCCAAAACTTGAACTTCCCCTCCAAAACACGAGCGTTTCTTTTTTCGGACATGTGTACATTTGTAATACATTTTAGCATAAGATGCATCTAGCTTATGAAACTTTACCATAAACATATTTATAAATCGAAAAAATAAACAAATTAGCATTTACTTAGTGTCCTTAAACACGTATAAATTAATTTGAATCTTAATGATTTGATTCAAATTAAAATCAACTGTTATGAGTTCATTTGTGTTAAAATGTTAAATAAAAAATGTCCATTTAACGTTATACTCATTGTCACTGTATATGGACCATTTGACAGTTGTTTCTATAAACAAATATTAAAAACAGGGCACACACTTTAAATTTTAAGAACTTTTCTCTGATAAATCTTGTGTACTTTACTGCTTTGAAATTAAAGATAATATTTCTGATTCAGCGATTTTAAAATACCAAAATCATCAGCAATAAAGGGTCTGGTCAGGTTAAACGTTTCCGATCGGTTATTTTTGTCTAAATTTATGATATTCTGATAATCAAATTTCATTTATTTGTTGACACTCTTGAAATACGTTTTTATTATAAAACATTGACACATTCTTTCAGATGTCGAAACTATTGTTTTCTGTTTTATTCCTCTTGTCTTTGTCAATACACCTGCGAACCGAGGACATGGATTGAAAAATTTTGCAATGACTCATTAGGTTTGTTGAAATATTTTTATTTGGTACTCACAAAGCTAATCAGAATTTTCATTTTCACTCGATTCAATTTTTGAAGTCATATGATGAATACATCGTATAAGTGTTTACAACATCATAGAGATATGCAAATGGGGTTTTAATGATTGACTTTTATCAATAAACGGTTAAGCTTATGTTTGCCCCCGCCCCACTTCCCAAAAGGTTATTGTTTTGAGCATGTCTGAATGTCCATAGATCTGTCTGTCCAGACCTAGACGGTACTTCAGCGGTAAAGCAGGCGTAATATTGTCATATAATAACATGTTAAAATGCATGCCATTAGTTGTTTGCTCAGTTCAATAGGGACAACATTGAATAATTAGTAATCCAGGGTTCTCTGGTTAGATCCAAGGGCGAGGCGTAATTTAACCGTGAAAATAGATCATCTCGGACATTGGGTATTAGTGTTCATTTGTCTCTCATTGCTGATTTAAAATTCATATGGGGACTAGTAGCCGGTCACTTGCAGAGAATTTGGTAAATACAGGTAAGTTATCAAAGAAAGCTTGTTTGGTTGATCGACTGCCGAGATGAACATTGCATTACAGTGCAGCATTGTCATTACATATCTATTATGTAACCTAAATCTTTTCAGGATTATTTTACGTTAAAGACGACGGTACTGTCATTGGGAACTGGAGAATGTACGAAGTCGATTTTGTAGCCCAATTTCGACCTTTTGTAAAATATGATAAACAAAATTAACAAGGAAAGGCGGCGTTCAATGAACGCAACCCCCAAATGACCCAGCAACATGAACAGCGGCAAGGAGCCCAGACGGACCCCAAACAAAAACAGGACAGGGCACAAGGCAGAGCACGGACAGGCTTATTATTAAAATGATAAATAGTTTGTAACTGATAAATTCAAAGAAAATGTAAGTCACCTGTTTAAAGTACTGCATGGTAATATTGCTTAAACAGAAAAAAACTTAACATATCCTGTACTTTAAATACATTTGGACGTCAGAACTTTTGATTATGAGGGTGAAATTTCAATGTTGAAAGTCTAATCTTAAGCTTACAAAATGTACAAAAAGAATTCCCCTTTGCCCTTAGTTTTTATTTATCCCCCCCCCCCTTCCCCGGGTCTCGTGTCCCCTTCCCCTGTGCCCTTTGACTTTATGGGCTTTTTATTCAATCATTTATTTGTTTTCTTTTAGTTCCTTGTCAGTTACTAATTGTTTATTTTTATGTATGATTTCAGTGGTAAGCCTGCCCATGCTCTGCCTTGTGCCCTGTCCTGTTTTTGTTTGGGGTCCTCCTGGCTACTGGCATTTGTTACTGGGTCGGGTTAGGGTTGCGTTTATTGAGCGCCGCCTTTCCTTGTTAATGTGGTTTATCATATTTTACGAATTATGAAATCAAAAACTCATTTCGTTTTAATCATCATAATTTAGAAATGTTTTCATATACGAGAAAGATACGACTGTTTTCTTGTTAATTATTAGTATAGTTATATTTTGTTTCTAAGAATAGACAAAAATCTGTACCTGAAGTACAGTTGATGATAGGAGCATAAATAATTACAGCTTGGTATATAGCCTTTAGTTCATCCTGTAAAATATGTCGCCTGTATAAGCCATCAGCATCCATGTTATGCTTACCACTACGATATTCCATAGTAAACAAAATCTGGAAACAAAGTGATCCCTCGGAAGCATTAATCACAACAAAATAATATAAGAATTGCAGACTCGGTTTGATTGAGTCTGTACATGAGGGATAATGAACAAGTGCAACATCCCTCACGCCCCCTAGCACCGGCTTGAGCGGCACTCAATTCTCAACACTTTATAGTGTTGGCATCAATGATCCCGAAGGACCAGAAAATATAACAGCACAGAAGTGAAGTACGGGGCAACTTTTTACGGCTGCCACACGGCACTTGACACCTGCTGTTGTGAAGTACAAAATTCTGGAAACAAAGTGATGGCAGAATTAATGGCAAGGAGTAATCAGTATAACCTAATATTGGTGGGGATACTAACTTTTCCTTGATTAACTCAAAGGCCGTTTGTTGTGCTCCACCCCAGACCCACTTAACTGGTGTTTTAGCCTTTTCCTTAGACCCATTTGATCGTTTGTTGTCACCATGACCTTGTAAAATTTCGTTCAAGGGTTGTACTTTTTAAGCGTAGTTTCGGACATATTTACGATAGTACCCTGTAAATCCAAGAAATTGTCTAAGAGTTTTTATATATATAGGGACAGGCCAATCTTGTACAGCTGAAAGCTTGTTTGGGTCTGCTGCAATACCATTGGCAGAAACAACATGTCCTAAATATGTAACTGAAGACTTTAAAAATTCAAACTTGGAAGGCTTGTACTTCACAACAGCAGGTGTCAAGTGCCGTGTGGCAGCCGTAAAAAGTTGCCCCGTACTTCACTTCAGTGTTGTTATATTTTCTGGTCCTTCGGGATCATTGATGCCAGCACTATGAAGTGTTGAGAATTGAGTACCGCTCAAGCCGGTGCTAGGGGGCGTGAGGGATGTTGCACTTATTCATTATCCCTCATGTACAGACTCAATTAAACCGAGTCTGCAATTCTTATGTTATTTTGTTGATATTAATGCTTCCGAGGGATCACTTTGTTTCCAGAATTTTGTACTTCACAACAGCAGGTGTCAAGTGCCGTGTGGCAGCCGTAAAAAGTTGCCCCGTACTTCACTTCAGTGTTGTTATATTTTCTGGTCCTTCGGGATCATTGATGCCAGCACTATGAAGTGTTGAGAATTGAGTACCGCTCAAGCCGGTGCTAGGGGGCGTGAGGGATGTTGCACTTATTCATTATCCCTCATGTACAGACTCAATTAAACCGAGTCTGCAATTCTTATGTTATTTTGTTGATATTAATGCTTCCGAGGGATCACTTTGTTTCCAGAATTTTGTACTTCACAACAGCAGGTGTCAAGTGCCGTGTGGCAGCCGTAAAAAGTTGCCCCGTACTTCACTTCAGTGTTGTTATATTTTTCTGGTCCTTCGGGATCATTGATGCCAGCACTATGAAGTGTTGAGAATTGAGTACCGCTCAAGCCGGTGCTAGGGGGCGTGAGGGATGTTGCACTTATTCATTATCCCTCATGTACAGACTCAATTAAACCGAGTCTGCAATTCTTATGTTATTTTGTTGATATTAATGCTTCCGAGGGATCACTTTGTTTCCAGAATTTTGTACTTCACAACAGCAGGTGTCAAGTGCCGTGTGGGCAGCCGTAAAAAGTTGCCCCGTACTTCACTTCAGTGTTGTTATATTTTCTGGTCCTTCGGATCATTGATGCCAGCACTATGAAGTGTTGAGAATTGAGTACCGCTCAAGCCGGTGCTAGGGGCGTGAGGGATGTTGCACTTATTCATTATCCCTCATGTACAGACTCAATCAAACCGAGTCTGCAATTCTTATGTTATTTTGTTGTGATTAATGCTTCCGAGGGATCACTTTGTTTCCAGAATTTTGTACTTCACAACAGCAGGTGTCAAGTGCCGTGTGGCAGCCGTAAAAAGTTGCCCCGTACTTCACTTCAGTGTTGTTATATTTTCTGGTCCTTCGGGATCATTGATGCCAGCACTATAAAGTGTTGAGAATTGAGTACCGCTCAAGCCGGTGCTAGGGGGCGTGAGGGATGTTGCACTTATTCATTATCCTTCATGTACAGACTCAATTAAACCGAGTCTGCAATTCTTATGTTATTTTGTTGATATTAATGCTTCCGAGGGATCACTTTGTTTCCAGAATTTTGTACTTCACAACAGCAGGTGTCAAGTGCCGTTGTGGCAGCCGTAAAAAGTTGCCCCGTACTTCACTTCAGTGTTGTTATATTTTCTGGTCCTTCGGGATCATTGATGCCAGCACTATGAAGTGTTGAGAATTGAGTACCGCTCAAGCCGGTGCTAGGGGGCGTGAGGGATGTTGCACTTATTCATTATCCCTCATGTACAGACTCAATTAAACCGAGTCTGCAATTCTTATGTTATTTTGTTGATATTAATGCTTCCGAGGGATCACTTTGTTTCCAGAATTTTGACACGCAAATTATGATCACTAAGTCGTTGAAAGACAGACGCTAACCTGGAAATATGTTCCTCAAAAGCGGGCGAAAATATTAAAATGGCATCTAAAAAAATTAAACATTAGATGTATATCACCCATACTTTTTTCCATTCAACGCTGAAAGGTATCGGGGGCATTTGTTAAACCAAATTCCATTTTATTCTACTCATAGAAACCTAAGTTTCCTACAGAAAAGCAGTTTTAGGCTTATCACACTCTGCTAAACCAATTTGCTAGTATGCAGAATGAAAGTCTATTTTAGAAAAATACTTTATACCAGATAAGACATCAATAGGGTCGTCAAAGCGTGGTAACATGTATGCATCTTTGCGCGTTCTGTTGTTTAACTTCAATCAACACAAAATCTAAGGGCACCTGTAGGTTTTCGCACAAGGACAACATTTGAGGGAAAAGGCGAATTAGATTCCCTTATAATATTGGCATCTAATATTTCTCTGATGTGCTGCCTAACCTCCTCATATAAAGCTGGAGGAATTTTGCGATACGGTTCTTTGAAAGAAGTTACACCTTCTAATAATATATGATGTTCAATTAAATCAGTGGTTTGGATTTCTGTAGTAGATTTACAAAAAATGCCCTTCCATTTACCAAGAACCTGATAAAATCTTAAAGTTTGTTATGGTGTTAGATTGGAAGTATCAAATGAAATGTCATCTGCCACTGTTCAGGAATAGATAATTCCTCAGGTACTTCATTCGCAAACATTTTACAACGGCAAAGTACATTTGTTCCAATAATTATTGGACAAGAAAGATTAAAATCATTGTCTGGTATTACCAAAATAGGAATGTCAAGGTTAAAAGAAGATAAAAAGGGAACACATATAGTTGCTTCAATATAACCTGAATATGTCATTGTCGAACCATCTGCAATAGAGAGTAAGTCCAAGTGAATGTAAAGCTTTTAAAGTAGCCTTAGGATTTAAAATCTCAAATGCAGACTGACTAATGGTAGAAACCATAGAACCTGAATCAAGCAGACATTTGAAGGTATTTCCATTTAAATTAATAACACGGTGTTCATTTGCAGGTCCAATAAGATTCTTTACAATTGATCTATGTTACTTGATTTATTTACAAATAATTTGGGCTCATTGACGCTAAGATAACCAACATCTATTCTGCCCGCAACAGAGACGGTTATCTGTTGCATATGGAGGTTGCGTTCATTGAACGCCGCCTTTCCTTGTTGATCTTGTTTTTCATATTTTTTGATTGGTTCGAATCCCGAGGGTTATATGTACCATGACCTCTGCCTCTTCCTCTAGAATAAGATCTAGAACTTTAATTTGTGTTATTGTTGGTGTTGTTTGTGTTTGTGTGAGAACTACTGTTATTGTTGTTGCTACTCTTATTGTTGTTCCTGCTGCTGCTGTTGTTGTTGTACCTGTTTTGTTATTTGTGTTGGTTCCAAAATTATTGTGTGAACTTGACCTGAAATTAGAACTTTGAGTTTCTAATTTCTGAAGTATCAAGTTAAACTTGGAATCTATATTTGCTTCAATAATATCTTTAAAAGATGAAAGTTTAGATTCTATATTGGTTATTTAACTTATTTTAGAATCCAACTTATTTTCTAAAGCAGACAGCTGTTGCTCAAAAGAAGATTCAGCAGACAATGGTGTATTTCTATTGTATGCTTAGTTGATGGGGCAGAAGACAAATTTGGTTGAGTAGGGTTAGTAGAAGTCTCTTTTTCTACTTTTCTTATCTCTCGAACTAACAAATTGCAGTCATCAAGAGAGTCATACTTATGCCTAGTCTGAAATTTTAGCATATCAGAATATAAACCTGTCCAAAATTTATAACGCAAAAAGTCATTCCTTGCTAAGCCTGGAAGTTGACCTTTGTCAATAATAGACTGTAAAAGGGTTTCTTAGCCTGCATGCATATGTAGTCACTGACTCATTGGGGGTTTTGGTCTTTACTATTAAAAATTGAAGTCAAACAAATCTTCCTTAGTTGAAGCCTCTGAAAATACATAAATATCAAGTTTACCTAATATTTCTTTTGACAGTTGCATTATGACTTAATGGTACTGTCATGATCCTTGCTGTACCCCTTAATGATCCCCTAATAATCTGGAGAACAGTAGACCTTGTTAAATCTGGATTTGTCAACAGACATTGTACTTCATATCTCCAAACAACATATGGAACTTCACCCTTAGGTAGAGGTTCATCGCCTGAAAAACAAGGAATCTTGGGAATGACTGAATGGGGCATTGTTACCAGATTGGGAACAGAGAAAGAGGGACCAGGCGTAGAAGCCATAAATCGATTTGCAAATCCAGATTCAGCCATAGATCCAGTTGCTAATGGGATACCAAGACTCAAATTTGGCAAAGGAATAGGTGGAGGAATACTAACAGAAACCTTAGGTTTTTGTACCTGTATTAGCAAATAATTGGTGCCCCTGTACCAGAAATATCAAATAGCACAGATGATATGGTAGATGTGGACGGATAGTATCCTTAATATTTGAGGGCTTAGTCTTGGGTATAAGCATATATCTGTCCTCAATGAATTTCAAAATTTCCTCCTTATTTGGTTGAGGAGAAGTGCTATCCAAGCTGGATTTACTTCCTTCTTCAGACATGTAAATGAATTGAAAGTAAACAAAATAGAAGCTATTTTTTTCAAGATCTAGACTCTCAAGTATCTTAATACACAGTACTATGCTGTCACATACTAATCACGGCTTTATGTAATTACAGCTTTGTACTAATATCAACATAATACTCTGCTATAGATAAAAAAACTCATGTACATATGGGTCAATATCGGATACTATAGGGCAAACTTATTTAAAAAAACAAATAGATTTTTGTGTTTTACACTATCTTGGTATTCAAATTGTTTCTTTTTATTTCAACTTTTATATCAATCACACTCCAAATATTGTCACATCAAAATAAAGAATTGTCTTAGAACTAGATCAACATAGCGTGGGAAAATATTTGTAACATACGTCATTTTTCCTACAAACAAGGTCAATTGATTTAGTCACAGCTACCTGTATCTATAGTCCGTTTTACACAAGCGGTCAATCAGCACATTACAAAAAAAAACACAATCAAATGAACCGAATCCGACAATAAATAAAACCAAACACGATATTTTTTTCGGTTACCGTTTCAATCTTTTCATTCATTTGAAGTGTGCATTTATTGTATTAGATCTAGTATGGAAGTGGTTTGGATTAGAGTTTGGGAAAAATAGGACACAGACAAATTCCATTTATACCAAATCTTGGCTTACTGTTGACCAGCAGGTCACATCTACTTTGCTTAAATTCTATGCTAAACGGTTTCTAAACCATTATATCTAAAAATCAACACAAACATCTATATGTACAGACATAATTTGTTACAACTGTACAAATAAAATACTTCTTACTTGCGCAACATATTCACTCAAAAATGTAATGTGTACTGTACTAAAAACGAAACCAAGTTTCTGTTCGTCAATTTAAAACAATAAAACTTTACTGTTAAATGATATGTGTAAGTCTATCAAATGATAAAAAGATCACAAGAATTTAATATACAGTGGAAATCCGAACTCGTCCGAACCAGAAGAAAAGTTCGGGTTAGAAAGGTTTCCGGATTAGAAGGTTTTTTTTTACATGTTTGTTCATGTTATTGGCAGAAAAGTTTAAGGAAAGAAAACGGGAATGCATTTGAAATGCCAATATAAACATTTTATTTTTGCAACCTCTTATCGTTCATTTTATTACATGTGAATACAAAATTAAATAAAAAAATAAATAAAAAAGCAAATATGTTTTGTCATTAAGGGTAAGTTAACCTACGCTGTTAGAATGTTAAGACATGATTAAATATTTGTACCAGCATTTGTAAATTGTTGTTTACTCTCATCCGATTCAGCGATTATCCGAATTCACTGACAGTTTTCATTAATTTCCGTTACTTAATCACATGTCATTAAATTCATTAAAAAAGATTAAAAGATATTTCTATTGCATTGTATCAAAATATTAAATGAAAGTGACAAAAAAACAATCAAATAAGCAATTAAAGTAGATATCAAGGCAAGCTAAGTGTAATTTTCACACCTTCGCAGATCATACATTTCAATTACTCTTATCATTTTGGTGTATGTTTACACCTGCAAGATGTGAGATTATTTGTTATTTTGAATGTAGGTGTGACATGTGGCAAAATCTGTTCGATTCCGAGAGGTTAATTTTAGAGTAAAATAAGAACAAAAATTGAAAAAATCGTCCGGAATTCGGAGTAGAAAGGTTCCGGATCCGAAAGGTTTTTACTATTGAAAATAGAACGAATAAAATCGGTACCGGACACTTCGTTCAGATAAGAAAGTATTCCGGATTAGAAGGGTTCGGATTAGCAAGGCTCCACTGTAGATCTAACTATCAAGAAAACAAACAAAATATTCGTAGGAAAGGGAAAAAAATCTTCCTATAATCAAAAATTTACATGTACTGTCAAAACGAAGAATGCCTAACTGAAGATAATAGCCTAATTTTGACGTTGATAAAATGTATAATACACAAAAAATAATACGGTTTCAAAATTTTACTACCGCAGTGACAAAAATAATAATATTAAAAGAGTCTACTTACATTACATCCTTAATCCAATAAAAACTTACAAACTTTTCACTATAAAACACTTACTTGTACAAATAAACAAAATAAAGTTCACTACAAATAAAAAATTTAAAGTTCACAAAAACCACACCCCAACACACGCACGCAGGCCCCCCTTTCAACACGCACACAGGGAAAACCCCACACCACACCCCACACACTAAAGCCCCCCTCCCCCCAACGGAATTTCAAATTTATGTCGCCTCCGCGATGAAAAAAAATTCCCCCAGGGGATCCTTTTTAAACAACAAAAAAAACAAAATTTTTCAAAATAGTTTTTGGGAAAAATTTGGAAAGGGGTTTTTTAAACGGACAAAAGACCCTTTTTAAAAAAGGGGGCGGGGGGAATATGCCTTTAGGGCCCCTTAGATTTTGTCCCGGTACGTCCCAAACCCGTCACAACACCCGCCTATCTCCAACTTGAAAAGCTGTTAAGTTTTCTCGGCTGGGGCGTACCTGGAGCGGTTGTGAAAAGCTGTCCATCGACCCTAGCTCGTATGTAGTTCAACCGGGGATAAATGATTCAAGACTTGCTTCTATTTCATCGTTTTATTGTTGGACATACAAAAACGAGCCTACAAACAAAATACAAAGGAATTGCAAATAATTGATTTACAAAATGATAAAATTACACATTTCCATTTCATCCAATTCATAAATGGAAAAGAATATGACATTACAAATAAATAAATTCTTACCAGTATCAGCATACAAGAACTTTCCATAAATGATGTTCAAGTTTACTTTTACTACTAATATCAACAACTATACTGTAAAGTAAGTTATCAGTTATTCGTTCTATGTGGAACTGGTGAAGGGAAATATTTTACTTAAGCAATAAAATGTTTCGCGGGGATTTTAGGGTCATGCACGTGAAATATTAGTGAACACATTCATACAACATTTCAACTCACAAAGACCTCTCTTACGAAACAGACTATACAATAACATTATCATAGTTAGGCAATCAAACGACGACACAACAGTTAGGCAAATACCAACCAAATACAACATACCACGGAGGATACAATATACCAGTGATAAACAGAAAACGATACACAGGTTACACTTATATATGATCTTGTTAGTTCACACATTTAAATGTACTTTAAGTCCCAGATATTATTTTTATTTCTGTACAACGAGCAAAAATGTGATTTATGATAGTGTCATACTGTAATGTGTGCATGCATGGTGCTTATCACCTGACTGAAATAATACTGAATGTGAAATAAAACGTGATAAAGGTAGATAGCGTTAAACAAATTATTTTGACACTAAATCAACGTACTTATTGGCATTAAAACGCAAGGAAAACAATCAGGGATGCCTCAGCTATATTGCCATTGAGTAACAGAATGGAAATAAAAACATTTATGAGTCTCAGTGTGCCTTTTAATTGATTTGATAAGATTATGTTATGTATTGTATAGGGTATCCCAAAGGACCCAGACTTCAGTAAATTATATACACCAATAGAAAGTGCTGCATGTGGAATACAGCTAATATAGAATAAGTTTTATGTTATTTCAGGTAAATACAAAATTAATACCTACTATTTTTCTATGTCCAAACATGAAATGAAAACAAATTTGCATTTCCATATTTTCGGTAAATCTATTAATGTAACATAACGGTTATATCTATCAGAATTTTGAATTAATAAATTTCAAGTATCAAAGTATATAAGTCATTTTGCAAAATACAGAACATATTTGTTTTATCATTACTTTAGGAAGCTTCAGCATGGATAGCGGAAAATGCCCTCGGATGACGACAGGCTTATGCTCTTTACAGAAGCAACTTTCAGATCCAAATTCGTTCATACCTCCTGATTGTTCCTCAATTTACTGAATCGCTTAAATTCTATCACTTTATTGTTAACAAAAGAGAAATAGAATTAAATAAATTTGTGACTTAATTTATTCAAATTTGTATTAAATGTTTAATCTCCCGAGTGGTGTAACCACTGACCGTTCCAAGGCGGTACCCTCTATTTTCCTTCGCATGTTTCAAATGTCTGTATTGTTTTACTTGTTTTGAATGGTCTTATGTGTTGTGTTGTTTACCTTATTAAAGTGTCTTTTAAAGGTAAGTATTTCCTCATGCCCCATCCCTTCTTCCATTTTTTTACACCTCCCCTCTTTTTCACCCTTATAGCCCTTATCTCTTTATTACCCATATGGGTCCTTTTCTTGTTTTTATTATTTCACAAATTGCGTGTCCCTTCTCTCCTTTGGCCGCCCTTATGTCTACTCCGGTTGTGGTTGGTGCCTTCTGGGTGCCCTTTTGTGGTGGCTTGGGTGTGTTGGGGGCTGCGTCCTGTAAACGATGCCTTTGCCTTGTTGATCTTATTCTCGTTTTTTTTGTGTTATATTTGAATTAATCTTGTAATTGTTCATAATGCATATGTGCTGCTTAGACAAATCTAAGCCGAGAAATATTAACGAAAATATATAATATTATCTCGTCTGCTTAAAAATATTAATTTGATATTCTTTTCAGATAGAATAAAAGATTTTAGTAACAATCAAAATCTACAAATATTTTGACCTGAAACGAAAAGATACAAGTTAACGTTTTACCATGTCATTGTTTGAACTTGGTTTGAGTGAATTGTAGTAACAATCGATTTAAAAATCAAATGAAAGTTAAAACAGTACTTCTTTGTTTTTCCTAAAAAGTGACAATGTTAGTGATCAACCTTCATATGAATGATATTCCTGATAAAAATAAAAGTCGTAAGTAAACTTGGTGTTGATTATAATCTTTTAAAAGTACATCAACAAATCTCTATTAATCCCAATACAAGGTTGTAATACTCGATCCTAAAAAAACAGAGCAAAATAATTCATAATTAAATAATTGTATTAATTAACGGACATTATTATTATTATAGTTGAATGTAAACTACTTTTTTGTTCTCAAGAACAAGAAGAAAATAGAAACTTTTGTTCTACGTTTAATATCTATTTCGGCTTATAAATATCCTGTGACTACATTTCACTAATAGCGAATGAACTAAACATTGAATGTGACATTAAGCCAATGAACAACACTTTATCAACTCTAGTGACATATATAGCAACACAAGAGTATACAATACATAGTATATCAATATATAATAACTGAGCATCTGAAAATATAGCAACACAAGAGTATACCAATATATAATATAAAAAGTGACATGGCAACTGAGCATCTGAAAAAGGTACCATCAATATTTTTTATTATTCGGACATCATATTATTAAAGGAAGTTTGATTATGGGGTAGATGTCCATTTATGTTGGAGAATGTTTAACAATTTTGGTCAATTTTGAAACAGATTATAGGTATAGAGGCGTGGGCGGATAGATGATGTTTGTAAATAAACTCCCGATATCTTCACGCTATGTTAGTCACAAGACCAACTGTGTAAACTTACACACGTTTAGCAATAATTTAGCGGTGATTTTTGTAAACAAATAATAAGAACTCGATATATTTTAAAAAGGGGAAATACACTCGTTCCCCTTTTTAAGGCACTATTTTTACATTATTTTCAGCTAAAGTAATGGTATTGTTTTGTGAAAAGTAAAAGACAAACAGCTAAAGTAAAGATCCAATTTTTATTTTTTGTTTCTTTTGCAAATGTTTTCGGGGGAACCGTTCCCCCGAAGAACAAAAGCCATGTACAGAATACAACATGATTCGATAAATAAAAAGCAATTTTTCAGTATTAAGAGATACATTATGCTTACGGGGGAACCATTCAACGAAAATGTTAAAACTTATCTTTAACACATACTCTAAAGTGTTACCAGTAAGAGGGAACCGTTCCCTCATTGAAATAATTTTTTTTTAAAAACTTAAGTATGACACATTTTCTAAAGTGGAACCGTTCCCCCTGAACAAAACAGAAATAACAATTTGATAGAATAAAATGCAATAATTTAGAAATTTAGAGCAAGTTTACCCGTAAGAGAAAACCGTTCCCTCATCGAAATAAAAAACAAATTTCAAAACTTATCTATAACACATTTTCTAGAGTGGAACCGTTCCCCCTTAACAAAACAGATATAACAATTTGATAGAATGAAATGCAGCTATTTAGAAATTTAAGGCCATGTTACCGGTAGGAGGGAACAGTTCCCTCATCCAAATAGAAAATAAATTTGAAATCTTATCTACTACACATTTTCTAGAGTGGAACCGTTTTGCACAATGCCAACGTAAAAAAATAGGCTTTCTAAATGTGAGGATACAATCAATTGATTTATTACATAGATAATACATGTGGGGCACGCAGAGATAAATGATTACATAGTAACTTTTTATATCCTTTTAACTCTTAGAAAAAATGTCTGTTATAAATTGCTGATATTTTCTAGAAGAAGTAACCAAAAAATTATTTTCTTTCTCTTGATAGGAATGAACTGCATTATCAATCCTTGATATTAAGGATACAACGATAACATTTTTTGGCTGGAAAACTCATTGAAAATGGACCCCCACCACCCGTTAACCAAAATTAATACACAGAACTGTTTTTTTTTTCAAAAGAGCAGATCAATAGGAATTTAAAATGTAAGTGAATAACTTGAAGCTAATAACGAATTTGTATCAATTAATAATCTCTAATGTATTTTTCTCACATTTTCCATTTATTTTAAAAGGATGTACACATTTCATTAACTCCCATTGTTTTTACCTAATTACTGTAGATAAAGGCATAAATTCTGTGACAGTTCAGTAAAACGTTGGCCTAATTATCCCCCGCGGGAGGGGGATATAGTTTTGGCGTTGTCCGTCCGTCCATCCGTCCGTCCGAATTTCGTTTCCGGAGTAGTTCTCTGCAACTACTGGCTGGAATTCAACGAAACTTTACGGGAATCATCAATATCAAGAGGAGATGCGCATATTGTCGGCTTGTTCCGGTCCGACCCTTTAACTCAGAGTTATGGCCCTTGATTAGTTATGTAGAATGTATATAGAGTAAAAATCGTTTCCGGAGTAGTTCTCTGCAACTACTGGCTGGAATTCAACGAAACTTTATGGGAATCATCAATATCAAGAGGAGATGCGCATATCGTCGGCTTGTTCCGGTCAGACCCTTTAACTCAGAGTTATGGCCCTTGATTAGTTATGTAGTATGTATATAGAGTAAAAATCGTTTCCGGAGTAGTTCTCTGCAACTACTGGCTGGAATTCAACGAAACTTTATGGGAATCATCAATACCAAGAGGAGATGCGCATATCGTCGGCTTGTTCCGGTCAGACACTTTAACTCAGAGTTATGGCCCTTGATTAGTTATGCAGTATGCATATGGAGTAAAAATCGTTTCCGCGCTACTTCTCTGCAACTACTGGCTGGAATTCAACGAAACTTTATGGGAATCATCAATATCAAGAGGAGATGCGCATATCGTCGGCTTGTTCCGGTCAGACCCTTTAACTCAGAGTTATGGCCCTTGATTAGTTATGTAGTATGCATATAGAGTAAAAATCGTTTCCGCGCTACTTCTCTGCAACTACTGGCTGGAATTCAACGAAACTTTATGGGAACCTTCAATACCAAGAGGAGATGCGCATATCGTCGGCTTGTTCCGGTCAGACACTTTAACTCAGAGTTATGGCCCTTGATTAGTTATGCAGTATGCATATGGAGTAAAAATCGTTTCCGCGCTACTTCTCTGCAACTACTGGCTGGAATTCAACGAAACTTTATTGGAACCTTCAATACCAAGAGGAGATGCGCATATCGTCGGCTTGTTCCGGTCAGACACTTTAACTCAGAGTTATGGCCCTTGATTAGTTATGCAGTATCCATATAGAAAAATATTTGTTTCCTCGCTACTTCTCTGCTTCTACTGGCTGGAATTCAATGAAACTTTATGGGATACTTAGAGGAGATGTGCATATAGTCGCCTTGTTCCCGGTCAGATACTTATAACTCAGATTTATGGCCCTTGATTAGTTATGTAGTATGCAAACATCTCATTGGCATTTCCAGATTTTACTATTTAACACAAAATTATGGCTCTGTTATTGCCCTGAATATTTATCAGGTTCAAAGAATATTACTGTTTATGCCATGATTAATATATAAATTGTTGTGTTAATAATAACCAGTACTCGGCGGGGGATATAAATTCAACGAATTTGCTTGTTATATCTTGAAAGGGCCATTTATTTAGCTTATCTAAATGTGAAATGTTAGAAACTTGACAAGGTGTAGACATGTTGTAGAGGGAAAGGGCGGAGCTATCGGTGATTTAGAGAAATTTGAAAAAAATAATGTTGATCATTAAATAGGTTAATGTTTAATAATACGCATTAACAAAAATAATTGGTCGTTTGCCTGCGGCAGGCTTGACCAATTATTTTTGTTAATACGTATTATTAAACACTAACCTATACTTAAATCATCGCATTCAGAAAATTGAGTAATTTGCTCGAATTTTAATTATTTTTAATTATTTGATGGAGATCTTAAATACCCCTTTCTGTTTGATAACTTCAACAACCTTGTAACTGAATATTAGCTAAAATAATAACTAAATAATGTGTTATTATTTTACACAAATTGAAATGACCAGTGTCTTCAGTTTTTATATTTTCTGTGAAATGTCATCTGTAGAGTGATTAACCAGATAATATCATAATTCAGGTAATATGTATTGTAATAATTTTCAGAACTATGATGGAGAAGAAAATTTATGAATAAGATATCACTAACTGTTATTAAAGTACAGAAGTAAATTAAATTGAATTTCAAAATTATCCTGGTCATTACGCACCAAATATAACAGGACGGACAAACGGACACTCAGAGATCAACATTCATGTCTTAGTTTTTTTTTAAAACCCAGTTTCATTCTGGATTGAATTGAAAATTCAAAAAGGTAGAGGAGCATTTTAGAATTATTTTCCCAGGTTCATTTAGGATTACATTGAAAATTCAAATAAGGTAAACAGATATTCCAGAGTTCAATAGTTTTATAGTAAAGTATTTTAAAATTCTAAATAACTTATGTCATATCAAGTCGATTCCTTGTCACGTAATAATAGGTACATGTATATGAAAATGATACACGGAATCCTCGCTGACATATTGTTTTTATTGCAGATTAAGAGCTATAGATGTACGGTTAAATTAGTTGTCACTGTGCTCACTGAACTTGAAGTGTATATGTAATTGACAGTCGGATACGCCACTCGAGGACTTTGCATTATACTGTACAGGTCGTATTGCGTACCCACCTATCCCTTTAACCGTTGTGAGTATTAGACAGTATGTTCTGACGTAAAATAACTAACTTTTTATCTAGTTACATCAAGATAGGCCAAATACTAAAATATATAACTGTAGTCAGTGAATTAAGCACGTTTTTAACTTTACTGGCAGTAAAGCTTTGGTTGTTGCTTTCCATAGATATCGATATGTTAATAATCAAGATAATAGTTCATTAAACAGGCTGTGAGGTAGATCAGAGGTGCATCTTCCGAAAACATAAAGTGTTATATTTTGTATTGCTGTGAATAAAACGATATTGAAAAATGCGAAATCATTTATCCTATTTTAGTGTTGTTGTTTATTCTGTCCCAGATTAAAGGTCTTATAACTCTTATTAGATTATAAATGATTTATTTTCGTTGAAGTGAAGCGAATTAGAAAATAAATTGCTTTGCCTAGGGATTTGTGCCTAATATTGTGCAAAGAAGACCTGTAACCTGATACACAAGCAAATCTGTGAAGTAATCAGACGATTTCTTTTGTTTCTTTTTTCACGTTTGGCTCGAGAAAAATTATGTTAAAACCAGAAAGCAATCTCACATAATAATATCATTTATTAGAAACTTAACAATTAGAAATTAATTTCACAAATTCAAATTAGATATCACACAAAGTGTTATCCATGACTTAACTTAAACACTTATTAACATCAGCAGAAATAAATGATATTTACCAAATTAAAGAAATGGTGGTCTATTCATGAGCAAAAACATAATGAATTGGAACAAATCCATAAACACCAGGCCAAACACAATGTAAAACAAAATTATATACATACGTTTAAATATACAAGCATCAGAATTGTAAGTATACTCAGAGGAAGTTCTGCGTAAAATTACAAGACATTAAAAAACAAAGCAAAACAAACATTTAGTTTAAAAAATGAATCAATATGTCAGAATAAATAGTCCACACAATTAAACATTAAACACGGATAACGTCAAGATGACATTGACACATTTTCACAAATCCTCAAAGGAGTAAATATACCTCCTTTTAAAAAAGGAAAAGCCCACAGATAATATAAAGATTCTAATACCATATGAGCAAGAAATAGCCGCTATTTCAAAAGCAATTAACGCTAAAAAAAGCCATGTCTTTCAATCCCATTAATCTAACATGAAGATGAAAAAAATGTATATGTCAATATACAAATTTCCCAGTATAAGCAAATAAATCATTAATGTATGATGTATAACTTTTGAAACTCAATTTAAAATTTGTCATGCAAGAAATAAAAGGAGAGCAGCATACATACTAAGTAAAGGTTGTCCTTTTTGTGTTTTACTATAATTTATCATAAGCTGTACCACAAATTGGGAATATCAATTCTTAAAAATTAACTTACAAAGCAAACTTGACCTTCAGTCAATGAGCCACTGTACGAATTAAAAAATTACCGAGAAGACTTACTCCTTCAAAATGAAAATGTACACCGCCATCTCTCACTGCGAAAACCACAAAAGAAGAAAGAACCATAAGAGTGAATGAACAGACAATGACGTTCTTTGCATTTAGCCTCTAACCGTTGATTTAGAACTAGTCTGAGAATAATCAACTGGACGAGGAAGTATACTAGAAAAAATATGAATAGGGGAAATACTACATATAACTAATCCAATTATTAAAAGAACCCATTTGATCTACTGACAACTTGTCTTGAGAATTAACATCATTTTTTATAATATGAATGATAGTAAATGGCTTGCTGACTTAAGAAGGGTTACTTTGAATCTTGGTTGTTAATCTAACCAGATTAATTCCTGGGAAGGCATGGACCCTTGCTAACCAAATCCGTCCACATGTTTAGCAATTGAATCAGAAAAATATGGACTCGTACATCTGAAAAGAGTAATTCAATAACTAAATTCTACATGACATCAAATATTTTAGTTAGAATGCGAGCCTTATCAGACTATTTTAATTCCAGATATGACCTATACAATCACTAAGGAAATGAATATGTTCTAGAGAAATATTAGAACGATGAGCTCTCCTGAATGAATGAGTAGAAAAATTATCAGGAGATAGGCCGATTAAAGATATACACATTCCCTTAGCTATTTTTTGAAAAAAAAATTGAATTTTAGAAACCTTTTGATGTTCAATGTCTAATTATGCTTAACATTTATTGCAAAAGACTTCAAAATGCCTGGCTACATGAAAAGTTATTGATAAGACATGATTTTTCTAACTGATGACAATTTACCTCTTAGCTTTACCTCGACCTTGGAGCTAACTTCTTATGTCTTGTGCATGACACGTCGTTTCAGCATGCTACAAATTTTACCCAGCTGTTTAAAATCCATTTTATTGGGCCGGGAAAGATTATTTCTGACCCCTTAATTGTATATTTATATTATAGCTCTTTATATGTGTATTTGCCGGTGACATTATCACTCAATATAAGTTTCCTTTGTCTGTGATCTCCTATTGTTTACTTGACCTTGATGCTAGGTGTCCAGGTGTTACAAATGACACACAAACACGTGTGCCAAATTTTTCAATATCATGACAAAGCTATGGCCGGACAAAGTTTTCAAATACACGCACGTCGGGCGGATGGACAGAGGTAAAACTATATACCACTTGCCATTATCACGGTAGGGGTATTATAAAGATCAAAAAGTTAAAAATAGGCCAACGGGGTCACTCGACTTTATTACATATGAAATAGAGAAAAACAGAATCCCTAAAGAAAGCCTAACACGGCAAAATTGTAAAAGGTTGCAGGCTCGGTTTGACTGAGCCTGTTCATGGACGGTACTGGCAAGTGCAAGTTACCGTCCACGCCCCCTAGCACCGGCTTAAGCAGAATTCAAAATTTAAACACTAAACACAAAAATGGTGAAATTTTGAATTCTGAAACATCCACAGATGTGTTCATACAGCGGTTATCATGGAATCTTCAATGTGACACTAGTGTCATTCCATGAAAGGCGGCGTATGATCCCCAAGTAAAAGAATGCGTGTGCCTTAAACGTGAAAACAATGGGCGGAACTAAATAAAATGGAATTTTGAAAGGGAATCTGAGGTTCTGAAGACCTGTAAGACCTGTAAAACATTTTTGTAGCCCAGCTATTATATTATGGGCACAGAATCGAAGTGTACAACCTAAGTTTGTTTAAATCGTGACCATTGGTCGTAACTCATGGGGGTCACTTGGTTTTAGATTGTTTCAAATTGACATAAGCTTTTAAAATTTTCTTTATTGTATTATGCGTATCAAGGTCAATCACTGTCTGTGAAACAAAATTACATTTCCTTTTCACCTCATATACGTAAGTTTGATAAAGCCATGTTGTTTATATTTTGTAGGTAAATGACGACATTTTAAAAAAAGGTATAGGCGATGTACATTGTAATACAACACACTTCACATAATTTTATTCATTTTTTGTTCTTTTAAATTTGACAACATATTAATAGCTATTGACATGTCTCAAAGAAGTGATGTTTACACATGAAGGGCTGGGCACAAAAGAGAAAGGTGTAACCTAAATAATAGCTTTATATGTTATTTGGAGTAATATTGTCTTATAATATATTCAACAATGTCTATAAAACAGTTAAAAGCATGCCAGAGTAAATATTTAGTCCTATACAATAACTTGATAGACGGAAATTACTGTTGCAAAAACATAAAATCAAAATTGCATATCCAAACCTCCTTTCACGATCGGGTTAATTCGATAAGTATGTTCATTATATTTTTGTTATATACAATATTTCCATAATAATAAAACACAAGACGTTCTTCACTAATGAGAAGTAAGCACTGACGCAGTTTTTCTTACGTTGATGAAGCAAAGGATTTTGGCTATCAAAGTAGCCGGGATAATTATATTGTAGATAAATATCTATCATTACATTCTTTAATCATGACAGTCATTGCATAATAAAGTTTCAACATTCAATAGAAACTTACAAAACTATTAAAATTTATCGCCGTCAGAATCGCCATGATGCAATTTTTACTTTGGTAGAACTGTAAACAATATTTATATAGTAATGTTATATCATAAAATCTTTAAGCTAATTTCTTTTAGCACTTGTGATTGAATTACATTTGGGTTAACTAAATGTCACTATTGTCTCTTTCGAACTCTCTCCCAGCGCATGATTATTTTGTTTTCATAATTAGTGTGTTCACAAAGTTTTTTTTTCAGTTTAAACGTAATACGAAATAAGATGTCAAACAGCTTAGTATTTTTGAACTACATTTATAAAGAAGCGAGCCATGGAGTCATCTAATCGCTCCCCTGAGTCTATATTCTCATGGTAAAAATTTTACTATACATTTCATACAAAAGGGGCTCAGGAGGAAATGTCATTTAAGTCTTATTTCTAGCCTTCATAGAGTTTTGTTGGGTTTGGTAACCTTTCAAAGGGAACCTTATTTTGTTTATTTGTTTGTTTGTTTCATTTTACGCAGCGTATTTCGTACACACACATGTTATTACTATTGAAATTAAAAGAAATAATACGACAAATTCTTAGCGAAAAAAGATGAAAATAAAACTTACTTCTAGATTCTACAGTAGTGTACTTTGAACATACAAAAAGTAAATTACTCTGTAAAAGTTACTGTACAGTAGTAGAAATGCAGACAGGAATTCAAGGAAAGAAATTTCAAAGTCATTTTTTTCCTAGAAAAATGCTACTATAAGATCTACCAAGTTTATTAAAGACATTAATACACGTCTTAGTTGTGCCAGAAGGTGATAATCGGCCCTGAAATGAATAATGCCCTCGGGCCATTATTCATTTTGCGTGCCGATTATCCCCTTCCTGCCCTACTCTGCCGTGTATTAATCTCTTATTAGCGGTACTAGTGCACGAAAGTATACGTTTCATTTATTGGTAACATATTTCGTATATACAGATCTGAGCGTCACCAACTCTTGTTCGCCTGTTTTCTGATAAAAAAAGAGACAATCAGAAGCCCTAAAGTAAGCCAAACACGTCAAAATAGACAATGTTGCAGGCTCGGTCTGGTTGAGCCTGTGCATGGACGGTACTGGAAAATGCAAGTTATTGTCCACACCCCCTCGCACCGGTTGAGCAGAATTCAACATTTAAACACGAAAATGGTGATTTTTTTAATTTATAAACATCCGCAGAGATGTGTTAATACGGTGGTTATCATGGAATATTCAATGTGACACAGAAGTGTCATTCCATGAAAAGAAGTGTATGGTCACCAAGTAAAAACATGTGTGTGCCCTTAACGAGAAAACAATAGGCGGAACTAAATAAAATGGAATTTCAAAGGGGAATCTGAAGTTATGAAGCCTGCATAACACTGAAAAGACGTCAAATGACAACTAAACAAACAACAACAGGAAACATATCCTTAGGGTGATTATACAGTATTCTGGAATACTGGAACCACCTAAGTTGAAAAAGGTCAAATAGAAGAAAAAGATACCACATAACATGCAAACACAGCAATTAAGCTATTTTCAGTCAACCAATCGTATGATTTATATCATACAATTACAAAATACAATACAAAATGACATATTTCGAATGTACTTCTATTGCATATTAGATTCTGACGTATTTTGGTATCTAATGCGTTGATTCAATATTCATATTTAAAATACAGGGTGCCGTCATATTTGTCACTGCGGATGATCACGTGACCAAAATCGTACAATGGGCTCATAAAATGGCGACTTACCCGCTCGGTTAAAGCAGTGAAATTGAGGTAAGCATACAGTTATCGTTAAATTTATATGTAAAATTAGACCGCACGGAATCCCTGTATAAAAACCACACAATGTTCTGTTGTTGGTTACTTTGTAGCTCTCTCTGCTTAGGCCCGAAAGTCGAAAAAGTTGTTTTGGGTGATAAGAACAAAGGCCGAACAGATACTAAAATACGTTGTTTTCGGTAAAAGAAACACATTTTTAGCAAAATTACCAATGGCATCTTCTGCACAATCGGAAGTTTGTCCGTCAAGAACAATTTCCATACTTTATAAAGTTGCATAACGAAGTTGTGCATCTTTTTAAAAACGAGTACAATGGCCGAATCAAATTTAATGAGTACAATGGCCGAACGATTTTATTGCCTATCCTATTTCGTCAATTTTTTCATTGAATTTTGCTTGTTTCTCGCTTCCTGTCTTTGAAATCATACAAATATGATATTTGAAAGTGAAAAGTAGGAGGAAGTATTAAATTAAATGAATTCAGTTTGCTTGCTATAAATTCTCATCTTAATAGTATTTTGCTTTGATAACACACGTGTACATTCTCCGTGCGGCCTAGTTTTACATATAAATTTAACGTTAACTGTATGCTGACCTCAATTTCACTGCTTTTACCGAGCGTTAAGGCCGCCATTTTATGAGCCCATTGTACGATTTTGGTCACGTGATCATCCGCAGTGGTTGTCCACTCATAACATTTTCTATTCTTAAAAGTTTTCCAATGATTAAAAAGGAAACTGATTTAATCTCTGAAACAAGAAAGATATCGAAAATGTCTTCCTATCAATGATGCAGATCCTAACGCATAGCGTTATAAGGAAGCTTGATGTTCGTGATTCTTGAGTGTGCTGTCATTTTCAAGCGTTCTATGGCAAAATTACGCTTATTTGGTGCCACTGCAGTCTGTTATGTCTTATATGGTACCATAATAAAACAAGAGGGCCATGATGGCCCTGAGGTCGCTCACCTGTATATAGCCCACCCCCCTCGGCCCAATTTTTACCCAAGGGCTTTTATTTGAACAGACTTGGTAGATACCCATAAGAAGATGTTTCATGCAAAACATCTAAGTTCTAGCTCATTGGGTTTTTTAAAAGAAGATTTTTAAGTTTTTACTATACACATATAGTTAAAAACAATGACACCCCTCGGGCAGGGCCAGTTTTGACCCCAGGGCTTTTATTTGAACAAACTTTGTAGATATTTACTTAAAGATGTTTCATGCTTAATATCTAAACTCTAGTTATTTGGGTTTTTTCAAAGAAGATTTTCAAGTTTTTGCTATGTATATAAGGAAAATCAATGACCCCCGGGGCGGGGCCAGTTTTGACCCCAGGGCTTTTATTTGAACATACTTGGTAGACACCCATTAGAACATGTCTCATGCTAAATATCTTAGCTCTAGCTCTTTGGGTTCTTTAAAAGAAGATTTTTTAAGTTTTTACTATATGCATATAAGGAAAATCAATGACCCCCTGGGGCGGGGCCAATTTTGACCCCAGGGCTTTTATTTGAACAAACTTGGTAGACATTCACTAGAAGATGTTTCATGCCAAATATCTTAGCTCTAGCTCTTACAGTTCTTTAAAAGAAGATTTTTTAAGTTTTTACTATATGCATATAGGGAAAATCAATGACCCCCTGGGGCGGGGCCAATTTGGACCCCAGGGCTTTTATTTGAACAAACTTGGTAGACATTCACTAGAAGATGTTTTATGCCAAATATCTAAGCTCTAGCTCTTACGGTTCTTTAAAAGAAGATTTTTTAAGTTTTTACTATATGCATATAGGGAAAATCAATGACCCCCCAGGGCGGGGCCAATTTTGACCCCAGGGCTTTTATTTGAACAAACTTGGTAGACATTCACTAGAAGATGTTTCATGCCAAATATCTTAGCTCTAGCTCTTTGGGTTCTTTAACAGAAGATTTTTTAAGTTTTACTATATGCATATAGGGAAAATCAATGACCCCCTGGGCGGGGCCAATTTTGACCCCAGGCTTTTATTTGAACAAACTTGGTAGACATTCACTAGAAGATGTTTCATGCCAAATATCTAAGCTCTAGCTCTTACAGTTCTTTAAAAGAAGATTTTTTAAGTTTTTTACTATATGCATATAGGGAAAATCAATGACCCCCTGGGGCGGGGCCAATTTTGACCCCAGGGCTTTTATTTGAACAAACTTGGTAGACATTCACTAGAAGATGTTTCATGCCAAATATCTTAGCTCTAGCTCTTACAGTTCTTTAAAAGAAGATTTTTTAAGTTTTTACTATATGTATATAGGGAAAATCAATGACCCCCTGGGGCGGGGCCAATTTTGACCCCAGGGCTTTTATTTGAACAAACTTGGTAGACACTCATTAGAAGATGTTTCATGCCAAATATCTAAGCTCTAGCTCTTAGGGTTGTTTAAAAGAAGATATTTAAAGATTTTTCTTTCGGTTGCCATGGCAACCAGAGTTCTGCATGGAATTAAATTCTTTGAACAATTTTTAAAGGTGACCACCAAGGGAACATTCCTGTGAAGTTTGGATGAAATTGGCTCAGTGGTTTATGAGGAGATGTCATTTAAAGCAAAAGTTTACGGACGGACGACGGACGACGGACGGACGGACGCCGGACGAAAAGCGATCACAAAAGCTCACCCTGTCACTTTGTGACAGGTGAGCTAAAAAAACGGTATCGCATTGCGTGATTTTATCCGTCAAAGCATTTGTGTTTCTTTTTTGTAAAAGTATGCTGAACATTTAGATACTGTATTACCGCCTCCGTGGTCGAGGGGTTAGAGTCGATGACTTCTAATCCAGTTACCTCTCTGGCGTGGGTTCGATCCCCGGGAGATGCTTTGGTAGTTTAGCGCGGAGGAAGGTAGTCTAGTACTGGTGTAACTCTCCAGGAACGATGGTTAGGAAACTACCCGCCTATATGACTGAAATACTGTTGGGAAAAGGCGTAAAATGAAACAAACAAACAAACAAAACAAACAAGATACTGTATCATTAAAAATGTATAAACATGTAAATGACTGATTTAAATAAACATGTCTATAATGTGTTTTTGCTGCATAAAACGTCTGTGCATGTCAGTTAAGGTTTGTAAACAATTTACCTCATGTACAGCACAGTAAAAATAGCTGCAATTATTAGGAAAACGACAGGAATCAAAACATACACGACGATTAATGGACTACTGGCTTGCTCATCATCTGAAACTACAAGATTATATTCCTTTAAACATATACCAACATTTAATTTACGGCACATTTATTGTCATTAATTTTGTATATTCAACAGTTGTTTTTGATATATGTTTTGAAATAAAATTTTATACACCTTTCAATGAAACAGTTTGCGTATAAGACACTTAAGACATGCATTTGTTTGACATAACATTTGTTCATTGCGATAAACTCCGAATAATTCCATGTAACTATTATCTTTAAGATCTATTTGGTAGCCTTAAAATTTTTATTTGGTGAGATTATGATGCAATAAGTTATTTTAAGATTATAATTTCATGAGGAAAATACATTTATGTATGTTCCGTTGGTATTTGTGTTGCACTTTGACAGTTTTTAACCAGTGTCATGAACTTTGAATCTCACTGTTGCCAAACTGTGTTTTAATTTGCTCATATCCTCAGTTTTCTTCTGCAAATTTATCTATTCTTTTATTAAAAACATATTTAAGTTGTTTAGGTTACTTTTGTTTTACAAATATTTTTCTTATATGCACTTAGTTAATACTTCACCTATTGAATTTAAAAAGTGTTTTGTGTGCATACATTTAACAAACAAATGCAGTTAACTCTTTTTATGATATTCGTAATATGTTCTCTTGTAACTGTTAATACATAGTAATAATAAACTATAATAATTATATCTGTTCAATTCACCATTTACATCAATAAGATTAATTTTATTTTGACATGATAGGTATGTTCCAGTTTGTACTACCCACAGTGTTGTCTCCTTGCTTTAACAATCGGATTAGAGGCAAAAAGGGACAGACACATAAAGTCATACCAACAATTCTACAGTTTGCAAAGGTGTTGACCATCCATTTGCAGTACATCTTACATTTTGTTCCCAATTCAAAATAAACCCGGTGTTACATTCTTTTCTACCTATTTGTCCGAACGTTGTTCCATTTGGAGTTAAGAGTTTCCCGTTTGAAATTGAAATGTCTCCACAATCTACATATAAAGAGACAGAATATAAGTTAAAATCAGATGATAATTAATTTAGGGTATTGGTGACATATTGCACTTCCAATAATGTATCAAGAGGTTTCTTCTTTCACCTTCTCGTGGTCAGTGAACATAATATGCGACAATAAATATTTGGTAATATTCTTACCAATAAAATTGCAATATGACGTTGTGTTTGACCAACCATTAGCAGTACATTTGATGTTTGGATCTCCGATCAGAACAAACCCAGTGTTGCATTTTTGTATGCCGCCATGTCCAAACCTGGTTCCATTTGGAGTAAACAGAGTTCCATTAGGAATTTCAAGATCCCCACAATCTATAAAAAGGATAAAAAGTCAGAACTAATAGGTAATGAAATAAAAGGAACAAATTATCCAGGTTGTCAATGGCATTGATTTGATTTACTATCTATTATCAAGATTTCCTATCTATTATCAAGATAAAGTGATCTATAAATAAGTTGATAAAAGTTTGCATTATTAACTTTTGATCACAGTATTGAAATGCAAATTAGTGCACGTGGGACATACAAAGCATAAAGATAGACATATTACATTTATTTTCAAAAAAGTAACACTTACCAGGACAGGAAAACAGTGTAACGTCATCAATAGCTAAGACTCCTGAAGACCAATACCACCAATAGTTTATTCTCCCCTCGATAGCTATCTAGAAACCAACAACAACATACCGAATACAGATTAAATCACGCTTACCCAAGCAATTTTTAAAATATCTCTCAGACAACTTCATTCATGTTTGATTTATAAAAGTTAACATATAAATGATTTAATAACTT
>NW_026859143.1:0-151065 GCF_026571515.1 Ruditapes philippinarum | reverse complement strand
AAAAGCAATTTTACCTTTTCAAATCCCATTATAAAGTTATTCTGTATTTTTACAATTCTTTCAAAATGACAAAACTATTTGATCACAGTAGATTTTTTTTGTTTTGTTATAAAACACTACCCGGGTAGCTATTTTTGTGTACTGATCATTAACCACGATTACAACACGGATATACGACGATTCGCTCGGCCAAATACGGGTATAATAAAATTCAATATCGGATTAGCGAAGCTTTGGTGATTAAGGTATTGCATCCACGAATAGCCCTGCTTATTCGACAAACCGACAAACTACCGTGCCTAATACTATGGTAGATTTTGGGGAGTTAATAAGACTTCATTGCTTCTTTTATCTGTTTTGAATAAATACGGAAATCAACGAAGTAGGTCGTAATTCACGATTTCGTTATGGATGAGAAACATAAACGGCTATGAATGACTAAGCGTATTTGTAAAGTCTTTAATAACATAATTTCAAGTTTAAGTGCATGTGGACTTAAAACGTGACATACAGTTACATAACTGTATAAGGAAAAAAAGTACGCTGTTGAAGACAATTTATATGAAAATTTCAAATTAAGGCGAAGAAAAAGACTTCTTAAACTTCAATGTGATATAGAAAAAACTTACTATAAGTATGTCACAGATACTTGCCGCACTTATTAAGTAGTGTTTTGCCATCTTTTTTTTACCAAGCTAAGAAAACCCTTTGGCTCAATAGAATGGGTGTTCAAGGGCATGACGAAAGATCGTTTTGTAATCGCAAAATTGTTTGCAAATTTACATATTTTAAAGATCGGGAGTTCGTCCGAAGTAAAAGAAAGCTGCTCGAAAAAACACCCTACTTTTTACATGAACAGTTTCCCCCAGAAGTTGTACAAAAACGACGTAGCTTATTTCCTAAACTGAAAAAAGCCCGAGAGGAAAACAAAACAGCATGGATTGCCTACGACACGCTGTTCGTCGATGGTAAACCAGTCAAGTCAGCCTAGGAATTACCGGAGAGTGAGCTGAAAGTCTTCGCATGGAATTGCAATGGTTTAAGTGACGCTAAATTAAAAAATAAAGACTTTATTTCTAAAATTTCGGAAAATGATATATGTATTCTTACTGAATCCTGGACTGATGAAAATTCTAATATTGAAATTAATGGTTATACATGCTTTAATTTTTATAGAAATTTAAACATAAAAGGCTAAAAGAAACAGCGGTGGAATTGTTATATATGTAAAAAACAATATTAAAAATGGAGAAACTATTGAAAAAAAACCCTTTGGGTTTAAACACAATTTTTGGATGAAACGGGACAGTGATTTTTTTAAAGACAATAATTTGATATATTTTAGTGGAGTTTATATTGGGTTTGAGACTCGCCTATTGCGGGGTATTAAAAATGTGGGGACTTTTTTAAAAATGTTAAAACTAATGATTTTTTTATTTGAAGCCCCTGGGAAAGTGTTTTTATAGGTGAGGGAAAAGGGGAATTTGGGCAAAAAATCAGTTTTATAGGTTTGTGAAAATTTAAGAAAAAATTTTACCCCGATTTTTTGACATTTTTTTTTCCAATGCACCATTATGCGGGCCTTTTCCCAACCCCAAAATGTTAATGCGAGGGGTGAAAAGATCCTTGTTTTTGTAAAATTTACTTGTATGAGAAAGCTAACGGTCGTTTAGGAAAAAAGGTTTGTAACGTAGGGCTTTTAAATTTATAACCCGCCAGTAAAACAGTAAAATTGACTATTTTTTTTGAAAGAGTGCAATTTAGATTTTAAGTGAATTCGAAATTTTAAAATTTAAATAAAATTTAGTGATCATCCCACCATTTTCGTTTACGGGTTAAATACTTAGAAAACCAAATTTTAACCCAAAGGAAATTTTAAAAAAAGTGAGATTTCCATATTTTTAAAGGGCGTGAGTGAAAAAAGATAAATTTTAAAAGGGGGTTTTTTTAGGAAAAAAAGGGCTGATTTAAACGTTTAATTTTTTTGAGAATTTTTCTTCGAGCGACTTTTAAAAATATTTTTTAAAAATTTTTTCAAAGACATTCAAATGTAGCCGGGGCCTTTTTTTAAGGAAAAGGTAGAAAAAAGGGGGGAAAACTCTGTTTGTTTTTGGTTTTAAATGAAGAAATGCACAAAAAAAAAGCGTAATTATTTAATGCTTTTTTTTTAAAAATTTTTAAAAACAAAAACTAACGGGGCATATCTATTGTGACTTAAAAAAAGATTTTAAAAAAACATTGTTCTTTAAAAAAAAGACAATATAGATTTAAAAAGGGGGCAAAAATTGCTAAATTGAAAAAAGAAACCCAAAAGGGGGTTTGGGAAACCCATTTAAAAAACAAATGTATACAAAGTTCGGATATCCAAATTTTTAGTTTTTCCAAAATTTTTTTGCAAAATGTTAAGAAATAAGGGCTACAATGATTTTGATGCAAATATTTCAAATGAAAAATATGATCCAAATTTATTAAAAACCCTAATTTTCGAAGACCCTTTAAAAATTCCCAACTTGGGGAAGAAGTTAGAGATGGGGGTGAAGCATTAAAACCCGAAAACAAAGCGTTTTGGTCCAAGTGAAACTTTTTGAACGAATTTCTTTTTATTTTCTATTATATATTATAGGCCATATCCCCTGAATTTTTTTTAAACAGAGTTTTTATTCAGGCTATTTTCCAGAAATATGGTCTGAAGGCCCTTTTTTAAAACCTCTTTTATAAAAAAAAATTGATCATTTCTAAAGTTAATAAAATCGTGGCCCTCACATTACTTAAAATAACTTTGGGAAATTTTTTTATAAGATCCGGGCAAAAAGAGGGGAAAAAAAGGTTTGATGAGAAAAAAACATTTTGTCAGACGCTCCAAATTTTGGGTTTCAGAAAGGGGGGTAGTACAGTTTGATGCAATTTTTGGGGTTTCAACAAATTTTAAAAAAACCATATTTTAAACTTTTAAAAAATGCGATTTCCTTTTTTGCTTTTATTGACCTTTAAAAAAAGGGGTTTGACTCTGTTTAACCCCCAATGCATTTTGGGTAAAATTGTTTTTAAAATGGGGGTTAGATGGGAAGTTACTTAGAACTTTTAAATCAATGTATTTTAAATTTTTAAGGTCGTGTGTTAAACATTGCAATAAATTTTTTAGAGTTTTTTTAATTTTTCGGTTGGGGGTTTTCGGGCAAGGGCCAAAAAAAATTTGCCCGCCAAAGTTTGCACTATTTTTTGGGAAAACCTAGAATTATTTTTTTCAAAAAAATCGGGGCGATTGTGGATTTAATATATTTTAAAAGTATAGTAATATTGTTATTTTCCGACGAAAATGGGGAATAATTGGGAACATGCAAGAAAGGGTTTACAGCAAAGATTAAACTCTTTTTTTGAAAAACTGTAATCTATGGGGCCTAGAGGTAAAAACCGGGCCAAAAATAAAATTAAATTGTTTTTTTGGGGTAGAGGACCCGTTTCTTTCCCCTGAACCCGGGTTTTTTTAAATTTAAACAAGCTTTGGGAAAATTTTTGGGCGATTTTTAAAATTTTTTAGGGGTAGTATTTTTAAAAAAAACTGGGTCCTTTTTACTTTAAATCAATATCTTAAGGGGAAAGCTTTGAAAAACAAAAGAATGTTTTAAAAAATGTAATTTTTAACAAGTATGAAAAATCCCCTTTTTTTTCCTTACAAAATTTTTTGAAACTTTTTTCGGCCCCTATCCCAAAATTAAAGCTTTCCAAATCTGGGGATTTACAAAATTTTAAAGATATAGAGAGATTTCAAAAGAAATTTTGCAAGGAAAAACTTTTTGGGTGAAAATAAACTCTTGTAAGGGAGCAATTTTGGGGAGCTTTGGAAGAACCCCCCTTTAGTTAATCGAAAAGTTCCCATAAAAAATATTGTTTAAAAATAATACATTCAAGCAATAATTGTTAAATTTTGTGTATATAAATACATTTAAAACAGTGTAAAAAAGGGGGTGAAAAACTGGGGGATATTTAAAAAAAAGGGAATTTTAGATGGGAAATTTTTTTTTTTTCTGAGGTGGAATTGGGCCCGAACTTTATAATCCAAAAGAAAATTTTTTAATATTTTTTAAAACAAAGAGTCATTTATGTTTTTTAAAACAAAAAAAGGTTTTTAGATATTGTTTTAAAAATAACGTTTTTAAAAAACCATTGTATAGACATATTCAAAGGGTAATTTTTTTAAAGGAATGGGTATTTAGATAAAATTTAAATGTATGAAATAAAAACAAAAATTAACCCGTCCCAGAATATTGCGCAAATTTAAAAATAGGGAAAACTGGGAAAAATTGGTAGAAAAAAGACTTGAAAGCCCTGAGCGCATATTTTCAACTTTGTAATACCAAGATATTGAAGACGAATTCCCCTTTTTTACTTGTTTTTTAAATTTTTCCCCGGAAAATTTCGCCCCTAAATTTATTAAAAAATATTAAATTTTAAAAAAAACCCAGCCAAAGTTTAAATTCATAGGAAAAAAAATTTTAGTCATTGAAAAGTCATATTATTAAAATTTTTGTAAATTTTTTTTATTTTGCAAATAGTAAAAGAAAAGATATGTTGATAACTTAGGGGTTTTACATAAATTAATGTTTAAAATTTTTTATTATTTTTATTTAAATATTTTAACGTTTTGATTTTTTACTAGTAATTTTTATATTTAAAAAGAAAATTTAAATTTTTGAAAATCAAAAAAAAGAGGTTATTTTGAATATACATTTTTTTTTATAAAAAATCAATTTTTTTTTCGCCCCCAATATTTTGTTCATTCTCCAAAACACGTAAATAATTAATCATGTGTTTATCTATTTTATGATATTTTAGATATGTGTAATGTAACAATGATAGCTGTATTGTATACGTTTAACGAAAAATAAAATTTTTGTTCATAACAGGCAGAGCGCTGACAACGCGAATCCCGAAGACAGCCCCGCCAGTTAACCCGTGCAGTGTAACAAAGTTAAACTACATGTATTGTTTAATTTAAGCAGGTAAAATCCGAAACAACGAGACATTTAAAAAATTCACAGCATAAAACAAACTCATAAGGTAAATTCAGCACCCATTAAGTTACAAATATGAAAGTGAATTACTTTTGCTTTTCATAAACATTTTTCGTGTCTTGTCACATTTTCTCTAACAAGAGCCAATGCCCCAGCGGGACCATACTCGACCTCCAAAGTCAACGCGGGAAGAATATTGTAGTAAAGATTACTCCTAGAAATCAATATTTTCTTGTACAAAATATAACTAAAATTTCATATTTGACATAGACGGTCAAGGTCAATTAAAGATCAAAGTCATATCAGAATAATTTAACATATGTAGGTATTGTTGTACGTTATATGCATTCTTTTGATCAAATTGTAAAAAATAACAGAGTTATGACAATCTAAGCAAATTTTAATAATCTGACCTTGAAGGTCAAGAAGGTAATTTTTGAATAATTCAAAATAATTTTGTCATAAGTGTTCTTTTGTCCAAGTATAAATTCAAATCTCTGTAAAAAAAAAAAAAAATCCAAGGGCAAAAATTCTTTAAAACTTTGAAAAATTAAAATAGATTTTTCTTTATTTGGGTTATGATCAATAATTTAAAGCCATTAAAAAAAACTAAAGCTACAAAAAAATGTTTGGTCCAAAAAAACAAATAAAAATTTTATTTAAATTTTACCTTAAGTGTCAAAGTCAAAATTTAAAGGGCAAAGTCAAATAAATCTTTTTTTAATTTCTTGTTCCCCAAAAAATTTTTGTGTAAAATAAAAGACAATTCATCCATTTTTTTACAAATTAAAGCCCATTCTTAAAAATCTTTTTAAAAAGTTTTTTTTGCCAAAATTTTGAAAAACTTACCAAAAATTAGGGGAAATGATAGAAAAAACAAGGGGAAAAATTTAAAAATTTGACATTTAAGGTCAAAGGGCATTTATGAAATTTGAGGGCAAAGTGAAAAGTCAGTGTAGTCTACTTGGAGATCTTGTTTGTTTTCCCCAAAAGACCCTATGGAAAAACAATCCATTCAGGGAAAAAGAAAAAAAATTTGGGCCCAAAAAATTTTAAGTTTTTTGGGCAGCAGAAGGAAACAGCAAACATGAAATGTAGCAAAAGGTTTTTCCCCCCTAAAAAAATCCCACTTTTTAACTACTCATTGAGCATTTAGCTCAAAAATTAAAAAAATTGGGGTTTAAAAGCATGTGAATTTTTGTTCCCAAGCAAAGTAAAGGGGGTGACTGGGTTTTGGGGTTTTTATTTGGGACTAAAAATTTAAATTTTCTCCCCAATTAAGACAAAAATAAGACCCCTTTTCTTTTTATAACATAAAACTATTAAACCCCAAAGTCAGCCCTTTTGTCTGGGGTTAAAGACCAAAAAATCATAGCATTAATATTGGCGAATCAAAGCCATAACCTTTAACATACTTAATCATAAATGGTGTGACACAGAAGCTTGCATCTCACTGCTAGGGGAGGTAATCACTGTAGTTTCTTCATGAATGATAAAACATTATCTCCCTTTGCAAATGTAACAAACATTGTATAAAGCAAGTCAATATTTCTTTTTATAGATTTCCTTTATTCTTTTATGACAGAAATTATTCTTTTTTCATAAAAGTTCATAAATAAGTAAAGTGTTTTTAAATATGTACAACAAATTCTGTTTTTCAAACATTCCAGTAAACTCATTCATTCTAAAATATAATATACACAAATATACCAAATAACTTTTAAAATAAATCATCATAACAACTGTACATTACACTCAATAATTTATACACTAGATAGATACATGTGGACAATTTAACATTACTTGATTTTGACATTTAAATTTCATGCTTGTGATATTCAGGTGACATGGCAAATAAAATTCTGTGACATTCCAATTCACATTACATTTAAATTCAAAAGTCATTTAAATTCACTCAACAAATTCATGTTACATTTCAGTACACAAGACATTTGAATTAAATCCATGACATTTATATGACAAAGAAATTCACATTTTAAACACATAATTTGTTAACAATAAGCCCCTAAACCCCATATCCAACTATCAGATTATTAACAATGTATTACAATATCCAGTAACAAACTGTACTAATTCCCATTTTTTGTTTTTTCATAACTTGATAGTAAATTAGAGGATTTATATAAGTAAATCAAACAACAGTTGTAGGAGAAAGAGTATTTAAACTCTTTTAAGAAAAAAAAATATTTTCAATTCTTTTTTTGGAAATATTCTGCACATTTTTCTGTTTAAGGCGTAAGAAGTCTGTATGACTCAGTATTGGCTGCTACAGGCCAATAATTCCAGTGTTATACACTTACTGTTATACAGTCCATATAACCGATTTAATTCTTTTTTGCAACATTTAAGATGATCCTTTTATTTTTTTTTGGTGTAAATAAAAAGTACACATAAATTGCAGTGTATTTGCATAAAGCAAATTATCCTTTTCATCAACCTTTACCACTCTATTTTTTTACAATAGACTTGTCCATCTCTTTCAGTTTGGGAAAAAACATTCATCTTTAGGAATTTGTTTTAAAATCTTACCGGACTGAATAGTGAAAAAGTACTGATAATGATCAGAACACACAGATGTGTGGGCTGATCTTATATCAGCACTGGTCACATGGGCAGAACCTGTTGCTTCAAGCAGGCCTTGGATTAATGTGACAAACCTGCAATTTTTCGGACACTGAGAGAAAAACAACACTAGTTTATTGCAGCAGGGGTTTGTGGTATTTTTTGACAAATCAAATTCTTGGCAGTTGTTTTCCTTTATAAAAGCACCAATCATTTGGCAATTGTTTAAAAAAAAATATTATGCCAAATGTTTCTAAATCTCAAAGTTCTCTGATGTTAAAGAAAATAACAGGTTTTATATCATTTTGTGTCATTAATTTGAGTTAATAACAGTGCATTAGGTTGCTTTATTAAAAGCCAAATGGAAATCCTATGAACTAACATTGTGTATTTATTGTAGAATGATTCCAGTCGAAAATGAAGCTTAAGTTGAAATACTGTCAACAGGTTTGGGCCTTTACAGAAAAAAATCTTAAAAAAAGTCATGATAAAATTGATAACAAATATCCTTAAAATATCTTAATATCTTTATTTTTATAAAATCAGACGAGCTATTTAAAACTGCTAAAGTGTTCCAGTGTACATTAGTCATATTAACAAGAAATAAAACAAGATAATAAATCATTAGCAAGTCACAAAACCCAATATATGTTGGCAGAATCTTTCATATTTATAACACAGGTATTTTACACATTAACATGGCATATTTACATAAATATAACAACACTCTACACACAAAATGTCGGGACACCGGACATGACAATTTCCCGAAATTCCTGTTTATGTAAAAAAAATTTTACCCTACCCAACAATGCTATATTTTCTATGAAAAAGATGACATTATGTAATGCAGGATTTAATTCATTTGTTGACAGTTGTTACCTAGAACCCCATCCCAGGAAAATGAAAGTGGAGTGAGATAATGGGAAAAGTTTTTAGTTTCGGAGTCAATACTGCTACACCAATGCGTCAGTTTTGGGGTATTTAGAAATTTTCCACAGGGTGGTTCTTTCACACACAGGGGCTTTGCTTTGATGAACTAAAGGTCAGTCGCTCTCGTATTCCCCGGGATATGGGTCTCTGTGTATACATTGAATTCATGTTTACAAGAGGAAAAACCTGTGGACAATCATAGCAGTACCTTTCTAACAAAGGTTAAATCAACAGTTGTAACTTAGGCTATAAAATTATAAAACTTATTCAACTACAATGCACAATGTACTTATTCTTATAGCTTTAAAATAGTGTTGTGTGAATTTTCCTTTCCTAAGCTATTGATATTACAACAAAAAATTCTTAACATATTTACATACCAAAATGATTGTTAGATTTTAAGTTGCACAATTTTTTTCAAATTTCCAGCTTTACTAGTGGAGGAAGACCCTAGATTTCCTCCGTGCATTATTTCAGGCACTAGTAGGAAGGAACCTGAGAAGAACAACTAACAAGTTAGCATAATAGCTTCCTCACATGAAAAAATCTAAAGTGCCTCATGGGGTTCAAACCCAGAATGTATGAATTCATTTTATTTTACCTCTATCCAAAGGGCAAATTGTACTTTTTACAATTTTAAACATATTTTGGGTGGGTTATTCAGACTTAAAGAAAGACAACGGTACTTAAAATAAATATAAATGAAGGGTATACTACAAAATTATGGTAGTTTTTTTCTTTAGGTACAATAAGTTACAGTAGAGTTGCTTTGACCCTTTCATAAACAAGCATTATACACTTATGTACCACGAAAACTGTAAGAACTTTCTTTTCAGCAAAATTTCCAGGAAACATACAGTCTTATCAGGTATGTGCAGGGTGACTGGCTTAACACTTTTAGGATATGCAAGTCAATTTTCCTGTTATTAAAGTATCAAAGATAGTATTATTAATAATAAATAGTTACCGAAATTCATTATGGGTATAAAAAAAGTATGACTTCACATGCAACCAACCTATCTCTTTTCCCCACCTGGAACAGAAATAGCCTTTGCCACCAGTATAGTGCCAGGCCAGCCTCTATTACTGTCTGACCAGAGTCTATACTGTTGGTAGATTGAATTTTCATCTTGATATTCCCAAAATTGACGATGGACAGTTCCAAATGTTGACATAGGACAGTTTCAAAAATTGGACAAGTCCATTTAAGACATTCAGCAGGTTAATTATAGGTGTGAATGTTAATGGTAATAATGTAACATCTCTAGTTTCCTAACTCTGTGTTAATGTCGAGGAATAAATTAAATTTTGGAATGTTCAGTAAAAATAAAGATTCATGACCTATTTTAACTAATAGAATCTTTATGGTATGGTGGTGTTTAAAGAATATTTAAATGGTATGGTAATGTTTAGCAGAAACAGAGACTGTATATAGGTGACTTCTAACTGTATGGTATGGCAGAGATTATTTGAACTGATAATCAATATAAATCATTACTCTATCTAATAAAGATGATCACAAGAATGTTCTTGGAAAATTCGAGTCTAGAATATGGAAAAGGTACAGAAAATTATGTTAATGTTCACTCATGGAAATAGGATTTTAGCCCATAAGAATGAAATGCTCAAATATCCTAGAAAAGGTAAAATATTCATCTAAAATTCTCAAATATTCAAATAAACTGCTGAAATATTCCTAACATATGCTGAAATATTTTAAAAACATATCAAATGTTCTGTTAACCTTATGAAATATTCCAATAACATAATCAAATACTCTAGTAACAGTATCAGATATTTCAATCACATATTATAACAATACATTCAAATATTCCAATAACAAGTTTAAATAATGCATTCCAATTTTCCAATACCACTTTCAGATATTCAAATTATATATTCAAACAATATATTTGAATATTCCAATAACATTATCAAATATTCCAATAACATATTCAAATAATACATTCAAATATTCCAATAACTTTACCAGATATTCAAATACTCTGGTGAGAAACTGCTAATATCAGGAATTCCACAAGATTCTTCTTGAATATTCCATGAGATACTCAAAATATTTATTCCAGAAGATGGAAAAATAAATAAAAGTTTTTGCTATAAAAATGTTCAATAACTCCATGAAAAACTACACTATTGCATCAGATATTCACTTATTCAATGGGGTGCTTAAAGTAATATACATATATGCTGTTAATGTAAATATTCATATATTCCAATAGAAACTTATATCTATTCCATGAGATACTCATATAGTTCAGGAGATACCCTTACATCCCAAAATAAACTCATATATTCCAATAGAAACTCATATTAATTCCATGAGATAGTCAAGTCATATTCTATTATGTTTTTTCTCAATGGAAAATACTCATATATTTCTATGAGATACCCTTATATTCCATAATAAAACTCATATATTCCATGAGGTGTCCATGTATCCCATAATTAAGTCAAATATTCCATGAGATGCTAAAGTAATATATGAGCCGCCTAACGCCAAAACCAACATAATGCGTTTGCGACCAGCATGGATCCAGACCCATGGTGTAAGCTATCTGTTTTTCTACTTGTAAAAGGGTTGGTAAGCGAACAGCATGGATCCTGATCAGACCGAGCGGATGCGCAGGCTGGTCTGGATCCATGCTGGTCGCAAATGGACTATGTTGGTTTTGTTGTGATGCGGCTCAAATTTATTAGTATGCTGTTGTCAATGGAGATAGTCTTGTGTGCTGGAGAAGGCACTGGAGGCAATGCCGGCTTTAGACATCAGTTTCATACATTCTGTTGTCTGGGATATCACAAGTTCAAGTGGAGGCTTGTTAGGTAAAGCATATGACTCTGAAATAAAAAGAACAAGCATTTATCATAGTATTGCAAGCAATTCATAAGTCCCCTACCGGTTAGAACCCCAGCAACATTCTGATGGGCCATTGGCCATTCAATTTTACCAGTGAATGAATGACATAAATGAACTTAAATCTTATGAGTTCTAAGTTTGTCTATATCACAGTAATGTGTTAAGTTTCCCTGCCTAGTAAGGAAATTATGTTTATACAACCTTGTCATATTATTACGATGTGGGATTTTAAAGTAAATCCTATAAGGAATGAAGAAGTTGGAGTAAAAAATACCAATTTCTCGAAAAAAATCAAGGGGGACATAATTCTGGAAATAGTCTTGCTAGAGAATTTAACCTTCTCAAAAATGTTGAAGGATAATAAGAAACATATATATGAAGTTTGAAGTAGATACATTAGGAAATAAAGAAGTTATTTAAAAAAGGCAACATTTTTTTTCCATAAACATTCTAAGTTCAAGGGAGGTAATACTGATAATTTTTGTGCTAGAGTTGTAAACCTTGTCACATATGATGTGGTTGATGACCAGAAACTTATATTTAGAGTTTGAAGTAAACACCTTAAGAAATAAAGAACTTATAGTGAAAAAGCTGAAAAATTTAAATCAGAAATCTTGAAATTCAGGCTATTTGTTGCCATAGCAACCAGAATTTTCAACAAAACAATAAAAGAAAAAGACGTGCATAATCTCCATACTGCCATCTATCCATATATCAAGTTTCATAAAAATATTTTAGTACTTTTTTCGTTATCACGGGATCCAATTTTGTGGACGGACAGACTGACGGACGTTCCAACATTTTGGCTTTAGGGGCTATTTTCTTTGTTATTTTCTTTGTTTTCTTAAGGGCTACTAGCCCCTAAACCCTTTGATCATGGAATGAACCTATTTTTCTCTTTACTGTTATATAACCCCTAAACCCAAAATGTTTGCTCGGTCAGACAGACGCACGGAGGGAGGGTAAACCTAAAGTCCCCTCCGGTTAAACTGGTAGGGAACTAATAAATCAACATTTATTTAGGTTTAACCCTTAGTTTCTTTATTTATCAAATGAACTTGTCAAGATTCCATTTTTTTTTTTTGGATTAGTCTGTCATCAATTAAGGAACAACAATATAGAGCCTGGTCAGACTTTGCAGACATGAAGCAGATAAGTAATTTACTTCTTACAACATGATTTATTGCATCATTAATGATGTCAAAATGGAATGCTATTAATTTCAATTTTTTGACTGTGTTTTAAGTAATATATTGCAAGCTTTCCAAGTGTGAACTGTTGTAGGAAAACCACAGATGGGCTTTTAATGCCTTGATTCAGACACAATCAGACACCTGCGTAGAAACACCAACGTTCCAACAGCTACCTGGAGAGCTTCCAAAAAGTCCTTTACCACTTATTTGATTAAACAAGAGAAAATTGCAAGTTAGGATTACAACCTTTGGTAACAATACAACAGACTGGTTAATAAATCTAAATTTTTCAACAGACTGGTTAACAAATCTAAATTTTTTTTTTTTTTAACAGACTGGTTAACAAATCTAAAATTTTCAACACACCGGTTAACAAATTTCAATTTTTTTTCAACAGACTGGTTAACAAATCAATATTTTTTAACAGACTGGTTAACAAATCTAATTTTTTTAACAGACTTTGTAACAAATTCTAATTTTCTAAACATCAGTTAAAGGAACTCCACTGAGGTTTATAAGCCTAAAACACAACATTTTAATTTTTCACACAGATAAACATGAACATAAACATTAAACAGAAATATAAATAAAATATAACTAAGAAATATACAAGAAATACATTGAAAATCATATGTTTGTGCTATTCTCAGTCCTATTTGAGTGAAAAGCGTTTAAACGCTTTTCAATTTTGGGTCATTTTACACTATTATAATAATTATTCTGGAAAAACGGAGGGAGTTAATGATCTGAAGTTTGGCACATAAGTTATTAGAATAGATCTACATCAAATGGAGTAATAATCTGAAAAAAATATTTTCAGTCCCGTCAGTAAACCTCAGTGGAGTCCCTTTAAGTCATATAAAGTGTAAGAGATAAAAGCATATACAAACCTAGAATGGCACTATTTAAGGCCGCACATACAGGTTCTCTCTGTACAGGCTCTAATTGAGCACCTACTGGACTTGTCCAAGGATCAGAGTATGCTAGTAAACTAAATGCATCCTATATAAATAAAACAAACATTCAATCATAGCTCAAATATGGTACAAGTTTATGATCCTAGGATGTTCATTTAGTATTTATCAAACATCAACTAGCACTTTAAATAGTACATTTTTACAGATACATAATTCACCCGCAGGGTAGATTGCCTTTGCTGCAACTGTGTAGCCTATTTAAATAAAGACTTTATTATTATTATTATAGTAATGATAATTGGAACAAATTCTGAAGAAAGAAGATCAACTGAGAATTCAAAATAATGAAAATAGCAATAAGTAAAACTGCAGACCGACTTAAAACATGTTTATAAGTTTATATAATTCAGACCTGGACTGCATTTCATAGTAAGTCCTAAGTGTATCCCAAGTCTAAGGACTGTAACCAACTTTAGGACTAAATTTAGACCGTTCCAATACACATTTTTTACCTTTAGTCAAAGATTTAAGTCGTTAATTAAATTCACTGTCCTGAGAAAAGTTAAGACACTTTAATTGTCAATATATTAATGTTCACCTGCATTGTAATACAGAAATTAAAGGAGTCATAACATAGGAATGGTAAGTTGTGTCACTTGCTTTGAACAGCAAAACTGTCAAAGTTTTGGTCTTAAGACTGATTTCGGATCAAGGACTTTCTATGAAATGCAACCGTGAAAGTGTACTATTATCTGAACTTGTACCATTTAAAGCCCTGAAACTTAAAGCTAGCTTATAATTTTTTTGAAATATACTAAACTAACTGGAAAACCATATAGAAATCTTACTTCAAAACAATATTAATCAGGTATTGAAAAATACTTTAAGAGTCACTCCTTGCAGGACGAGTAGCTTCTAAATCCAATATGCAGACAACATTTTTCTACTCATCCTGCATTAATTTCTCTAAAACTCTACTCTTAATTACGAGTGGACGAGTGGAGTTTTTGATCTCTGTTAATATAATATGTAGCCACTACAAACTACCAGATTTATAAATAAATGAAAGGTAAAAACATGGGTTTACCATCAGTATTAAAGTCAGTGCCCCTGGATTGGTTCTTGAGTAGCAGGGTTAAAAGTGACTTGTGCATTATAATATCACTCTTACCTTTGTCCTGTCCACTTTGTTATGTCCACTTACAGATGTAATATGAACAGTACACATACCTGTAATTGCTTTTTGTTGCCTTCATTTTTGCCAAACTCTTTTCTCAATCGTATGCTCATGGACTGTAATTCTCTACCAAATTGCAACATTTTTTCTATGGCTACCTGAGACCCTCCACATAGTTGACGCTTCTGAGATGGTGGGTCAATTTCTACAACAAAATAAAATGTTGATAAAAATCATCTTTAATAGTTATGTGCAGGCTAGTCTGGCTTTATGCTGATGGTGAAAGCTTAGCACCTCCACTTCCAACAGTTTAAGGGGTTAAAATTTTGTTCCTGAATTATCAAATGATTTATGCATATCAATTAACAGTTCCAAACTCACAGCAGGGAGATAACGTAAAACAAGGAGAGTATGTAAGGAAATAAACATTACAGTGCCACCTCTGTAGAGCTACACCCTTTGGGAGGTAAAAACTTTGATTATTGTTGAAGGGCTTTTACTTAAAGGGACTCCACTGGGGTTTAAATGCCTAAAAACATAACATTTGAATTTCTTACATAAATGAGCAGGACACTTTAAACAGAAATATATGCAAAGATAGTTAAGAAATATACTTAAAAAATAAATTGAAAATTATATTTTTATGCTTTTCTAAGCCCGATTTGAGTGAAAAGCGTTTAAATGCTTTTCATTTTGGGTCATTTTTTTACAATTTGAATAATTATTCTAGAAAAACGAAGTGCGCGTATGATCTGAAATTTTGCACAAAGATAAGTGTCTAAACCTACATCAAATGGTACATTTATCTGGAAAAAAATATTTTCTGTCCCATCATGTCAAAAAAACCCTCAGTGGAGTCCCTTTAAGAAAGGTAAAATTCATTGTGAGGTTTTACTTTTAGGGAGAATTTGAAGTTACTGTAAAAAAAGAGGGCCACAGTGCATAGATTATACTGTAACTTTCATTCTAATTTGCTTTGATTGAATTCGAGCTAAACTCATACTAACACAAGGTCTTGGAGCAATTTTCATTACCCCTTAAAGTTCTACGATGTATTTTTTTAAACTATAGTTTAAATATGTTGATGTCTAGATGTGTCTGTATATATCAGAACTGAAATTTTTTTAAGCTAGCAAAATAATTCCATACAATACAACCACTGTGATACTGATTTTGTTTTGTTTGGTTTTACGGAGCATCAACACAATATAGGTCATATGGTTCCGCAAAAGGAAAGATAGTTTTAGCTAACCTGGGGTGTTACAAACTTATCAAAACCACCTCACAAGCTGGAGCTAAGAGATGCATAGACACCAGAAATTTGAACCCATTTAGGTACCTCTTACAATCACATAGGGATAAACTGTGGCTGACATTCTGACGCCTCAACCTTCAGCCACAAAAACTACAGTGCTGTTTCATTTCCAAAATGAGATCAGGCTTCACAATCAGGCTTCACCATTTTTTTTGGGCGACATCAGTACTGGTTGATGCAGTATTTTTGTTTCATAACAAAACTTCACTAATCTCAGCTTTTAACCAAATAAATACAGTAACAAATGATAATTTGACCAATAAATAATTTATGGATATTGCCTCTATTCTGTATACACATTAGAGTATTATTATCAGTTTTCACATTTGAATTATGTACTAAATTTTAAAGTACTCACCCATATCATCATGTTTGTCAGGCTGACAACTGTTTCCATTCATGTATTGTCCATTAGCAGAATTACCATTCGTTACAACACCGTTAGCTTCCTCTTCTATCACTCCATCCAACATTTCTATATCCTCAATAAATCTCGTGTCCGATCCATTTAAAGTAACACTGTTTGAATTGGAATTGGCTGAATTAACAGTGTTCATATTTTCCTCCGATATAGTTTTCAAGTCTGACTGGTTATTTGAACTGTTGCTATTGGTTACACTGTTTGTATGGGCGGGGTTTAGGGCGGGATTTAGGGCAGGGCTAGAATTGGAAGTTTGAGAATGAGTCTGAAAGTTTGAGTGTGATTTAAGAGTTTTTGTTCTGTTTGGACTACTGTTCCCTGAGTTAGTTCCCCCGCCCAGCGGATTGACCCTGGACGGGTGTGTGTGATGGATTGGGCTGCGAGATGGACTAGAGCGGTTACTACCCCCGTGCTGAGATCTAGGACTCCGTAGTGCCGCACCTCGTACCTCACTGTCAGAACCGTTCACCATTTCAATAAACTGTCTACATTTCAGCATGAATAATAAATTGGTGTTCCGTTCCAGTAAACCGGGATACAATTGTTGTGTAGTTTCTATAGCTTCGCCCATACGTCCTGCTAATACTAACTTTGATATTCCTAAAAATAAATATACAATTTTACATTCAAATTCAAAACAAAGTGTAAACATGTCCAATAATATCTGGCCAAATAAAACATCATCATAATCATTTAGAAATCATATAAATTTTAATATCATAAATCTATACCAAAATATAAATAGAATATTAGTAGAGAAATTATGCCTGCATATCTGTTTTTGTTCTCAATTTCTTGTCCATTTAGACTATGTTACACACAGTTCAAGCAATATTTCATTAGTAATTTGCCCAGAATATTTGTTTGTTTGATTGGGTTTTACGTCACATCGACACAGTATAGGTCATATGGGGACATTCCAGCTTTACTGGTGGATGAAGACCTCAGGTGCCCTTCCGTGCATTATTTCAGGCACGAACAGGCACCCGAGTAGGACCATCGACGTTCCGTAACATATCTGGATAGCTTCCACACCTGTCGGGATTCAAACCCACAGAGGTGAGGGGCAAGTGGTTTGAAGTCAACGACCTTAACCACTGTCCAGAATATAATTTATGAATATTACCCTTATTGTTTTATACATGCTTAACAATTACTTAAAATATTTTTCAGTTTTCCTTTATTAACATCGGATTAGTTATACTTTATCCCTTTAACTTTAAAGTTCCCCCTATGTAGTTTAATCACTCTAATTAGAATAGAAAATACTTTGTCTGTTTTTAATGGAAGCTATTTCTTCATCTATTTGTTGGCCTGTAGATTTGGCGAAAGCTTCAGCAGTGGCACAGTAACCATGGTGAACCAGGTATGTTGAGACAATACTGAAATATAATATCATATATCTGTATGACTATAATAGCTGTGAGACATTTTTAATGGGAGCAAGTGATGGATAAAATAGATTCATAATGATGTACAATGCATAAACTGGTTAGTATGGGCATTAGATGCACAACAATTACCAAACAGCCTGAAGAGAGTAAAATAGTATCAATGTCAAATATGAGATTCTACTAATAAATTTTCTCTGAAATTTTTAACACGGGGGTAGAACCCCATATGAATCTCAAAACTGAGCATCAGAAAAAAAAAATTTATATGTGAATGTGATAAGTTTTCAACATCTTAAACATTTATATAAAATTCAAAGCTTTTTTTAAGAAAATCGAAATGTGATTCTACCCTCCTGGCTTTCCTCTATATTTACCCATTTTTGTTCGGATTTTGTGCAGTCTTTATCGAGATATTCTTTCCGTGGTGTTTTTTGTTGTTGACTTTTTGTTGGGCTTAACATTGCACCAACACAGTATAGGTCATATGTTAATTGGTGGAGGAAGACTTCAGGTGCCCCACGGTACATTATTTCAGTCACAAATGGGCAGAATGAGTCGAACCACAGACTGTCGGTAAAATAGCTGGATAGCTTTCTTACATGTAGAATCCAACAATGCTTGCGCAGCTCAAACCTACAGTGGGGAGAGCCACGTTATTTGAAGTCAAAAACCTTAAGCACTCGGCCATGGGTGCCCTTTAAACCAAACTAAACAGACCGCAGCCTAAGTTAATAACAAAGTGGAGCCAGTCCTGTATCAAGGTTAACAGACTGACAACATGTTTCTGGGTTTATATATCATGAAGACAGGAAGGATGATTGTGTTTTGGCTATGACAATATTCTAGAGAACTGAAATAATACCTCTGTAATGCAGTCTGCCATTCTCCTTTCTTATCATTGACAGGAAATCTTTCAATAGTCAACCTTGTCTTCATCTTCCATTCCTGCAATAACAATATCATACATTAAATACACTGTTTATCTTAACTTACAATGCTCCATATATGTTTAGTTTAAACATATTTATTTAAGGTTAACTGTGAAACAAGTTCTTGCAACTTATATTAATCACTTTCGAGTCCGCTTCCCAGAACCAACCAGTACTGGTGTCATATGAAGAAACATGGTCGTTTCCTATTAGGGCTCCAATCCATGATCCAGGGGTTGAGAGATAGACACCTTAACCACAACGTCTACCCTAGCCTTTTTATCTTTTACTGTAGTGACTTCATATTTTATAATACACACTGTTTTTTAAACAATATATACGGACACATCTTGAAGTAACTGTTATTATACTAGTGCATTACATCGATATAAACATGTTCAATGTCTAATATGTATATTTTCAAAATCAATGAACAAAGTTTTTCAAAATCAATATGAATGATATTTATTTTCAAAATCAAGGGACAATATTTTTATTATATAATAAGGTTTTTGTATCATATAAATCAGTTTTAAATGTCACAGTGTGAGAAAAATGTGCTGCCTGCCAGGACCCATGAAATTTATTTCAGCAGCTCTACTGACTGAGCTATCAGGCTGCTTAAACATCTTCTCGACTAAATAGTAAACAGTTCTAAAACCTGACATAATAATGTTGATTTGTATATATCGAAAATTACCTTCATATAGTCATCAATATCATAAACAAAAGGGGTGTGTCCAAAGTTAGCCTCTACAACTTCCCCGGGTGTCTGTAGACCAACTGTTGGGTATAGACCATGCTGAAATAAACATGAAACACATTTGAGCCGCGCCATGACAAAACCAACATAATGTGTTTGCGACCAGCATGGATCCACAACAGCCTGCGCATCCGCGCAGCTTGATCAGGATCCATGCTGTTCGCTTACAAACCCTATTACAAGAAGAAAAACTAATGGGCCTGATCAAACTGCGCGGATACGCAGGCTGGTCCGGATCCATGCTGGTCGCAAATGCATTATGTTGGTTTTGTCGTGACACTGCTCTAATGTTATTTCACTTATTTATATTACAGTACTGCAATTTTTGTAAAGTCAATTTTCATTGGATAATTGTGACGTTTACATTATGTATATTTTTCCTCAGATAAAAGAATTGTGCTAATGTAAAAACTTTTGACATTCATTAGAAGCTGACAAATACATATATAAATAAAACTTATCAATTTACTGCTGGACAAATGAAACTGAATTATTCTTGCAATTAAATAGCCATGTATTCAAAATGATATATGCCACTACAAGATGACACCTGATAATTTATAAATTAAAACATGTACTTACAGGTAAATCTGTAAATGCTATTCCTGAAAATGAAAAACAAAAAATATTGGTATCAATATTTCCTCAATCATTAAAATGTCCTTAACACTATAAATTCTTAGACATTCAATTTTTTTTTGCTGTATATTTATTAACCCAAACTCTGGCTGCTGTAACAGAAAGTGATCAGCTTTAGCCTCCAGTATAGAGCTAGGGCACAGCCTGTACATGCATGCCATCTGACAAGGCTCTACACTGTTCAATCACCAACTTCACAAATTTTCATCTAAGAATCCCTTATATTGATAGAGGACAGTTCCAAATTTGAATACTGTATTATACACTTACAACAACCACCTCATTTTTTGGTACAGTTTTAGTTATCATCACACTGGTATGAACGAATGGACTTTAAGGACAAAGGGACTTTCTGTATAGCACTGGTAGAACAGAATCATGACATTCAGAAACCTGCGTTTGTTTGTTAATTTGTTTGGTTTTAAGTCACAACAAGACTTTAAAAGGTCACATGGTAACTTTCCAGCTTTACTGGTGGAGGAAGACCTCTATTCAGATTATTGTCTCTGTGTGCATTGTTTCAGGCATGAGGGGGCACCTGAAAAGAACCACCGACATTCCGTAAGCTTGCTGGATAGCTTTCTTACAAGAAATAATTCAAAGTCCCTAGTGGGATTTGCATCCACAACAGTGAGGGGCAAGTGGTTTCTAAATTTGGAATATAATATATAACTTACCAAGATGGACACCATTCTTCGTATAGAAGCATGTATTATCTATAAGATTAACACAGCAACCAATCACATCTCCTGTAGAAAATGTAGGACCATACGGCTCCCCTTGACCAGATGAACAGAAAGAATTACCATCATCTCCATGGTAACCGTATGACTGTTTATCCCAGCCTGATGAAATATAGAACAAAATTTAAACTTACTCAGTCTCAGGTCAAATAAACTTTATCATAAAATTGATCAAAAAGCAAATCCTGCACTTAAGTCAGATGTTGGGTGACACAGAACCAAGCAATATTACAGTAGATTTTTATTTACAGGTACATTCGTGAATGATTTAATGTATACCCTACTAATGGCAACTGAATCTACATAATTATGTTACCAGTGCAGACCAAGATCAGCAGGCACATCCATGCCGTCTGATCATGATCTGCACTGTTTTCTATTCAGACAGTATACATGTACTAGGTATATATTATATTTCTAGCCATAAGAGAATGTAAAATAATTTTCCTACTAGCCATTCATGTATGAAATTTTAAGTTATAATCTCTAATTAAGATACCCCTGATTGCTAAAATTTTAGGAAACCAATCAAATCATAATTTGGACAGATCTTTATGGCATATTATATGCTGACAAGTTATTATTGATCGAGACCAACAATTTACATCCAGGCATTCAAAACAAACACCACTCCTATTCAATAATACAGGATTACAAACTTTTCTGTTACTCTAACCCATCCCTGATTACAAGTGATGCTGTTTTGTAACACTAGGATGTAATATAGAAATTCAATAATAAAGTCCTGAATAAAGAAAATGGTACCTGGGAGTCTGTTTTGATTTACACCCTGTGCAGCTAGACCAATACCCATATACCTGTAACAGAAAAAACACAAAGATTCTGTAAAAAAAAAAATTTTGAAAAAACTAAAAACAAAAACTCAAAAAACCCAAACAAAACCAGGAAACTGGATCTTTGTACATAACAATTTAACCAGGAAACTGGTTCTTAGTACATAACAATTTCACCAGGAAACTGGTTCTTGGTACATAACAATTTAACCAGGAAACTGGTTCTTAGTACATAACAATTTAACCAGGAAACTAGTTCTTAGTACATAACAATTTAACCAGGAAACTGGATCTTAGTACATAACAATTTATAACATTTTTAAAACACCTTTAAATTTTATTACAACATGTATAGTTTTATATTCATGCAGGAACCAAATCATTGCTGGCCTGCATTAACTCTGTTAGAAAAATGTAATGAGGTCACTTCAAAACAGTAACCAAGATCTACTGGTGACACAAGTTCTGTATAAAATGTGTTGAGAATCATGTTAGAGATTGAATTGCTATTGTGCAGACAAACAAATTGTAGATTTATATGTTGACATCAATTCTGAAATTCAAGAGGCTTCAATATTATTAAGAATTTTTTCATTTTTATTGGAAAACCATTTTTTTTTATTCCATAAAAAAACAGAAACAAAGGAAAAAAACATTACTTCATTTGGAAATAATTCAGAAACAAGGAAAAATCATTTATTTTATTGGGAAAAAATTCAGGAAAAAAGAAAAATAATTTATCTTAATTGGGGAGAATTCAAAAACAAAGAAAAACTCTAGCAAGACATATTCAGACAGTCATAATTTCTACCTGACTTGAATCATATACACAGAAAGCCACACATTCCCAAAAGGCAAGATAGTATTTCACCTAGAGATGACTGTATATAATATATATTGCAAAAATTGATTTACCACTAGGAATGATCATTCCCAGACTACTATTAGAAATTGCTAATTTTACACATTTAAGGTAATAAACAAAGCACAGTTTGTCAGTTTAACACATAAAAGATACTAAACAAAGCAGAAACCTGGCATAGACTGGCCATACACTATGATAACATCTATACACAGCACTTCAATCAATAATTCAATCATCAAAATAAAACCATCCTTATAGGCAAACATAAATTGTTTCATTTTCCTGATCAAACAAAAAACAGAATGTTCAAAGGATAATTTCTCTGTTTCAGTCATTCTTTATTCTGGTTTCAGTATAGGCACATCATGATAATTTCTTTTACAGTTGAGCTTTCTAGGAAATTATTTTGATACTTGAGAAGATGGACAAGTTCATTTAAGATATTTAGCTGATTTAACTAAGGCTTAAATTTTCATTTACAGTACTTGTTGCATAAAGAGATATATTTACATTTTACAAAAAACAAATTCTTACTTTTCCCACTAAAACAGTATTATACATAATTTATTAGTTTGGCAGCAAAAAACATGTTTCATAAAATCTGAAAAAATTCTACCATTTAATAAAAAAACAACCAACATCTGCATATACATCAATCACTGTAAGTAAATGCCAAGGAATTTTCAGCTTTCACTTTAAACAGCATAAATACTGATTATTTATTTTTGTTCAAATCAGACATTATAAAAATTTGATGTGTTTAGATTGTCTAACATAGAAAGGTCCCATGAGATCAATGAAAACAAACATTAAACATAGACTGCACACTTCCTTCAATAAAATGTGTCTATCTAAGCTGTACAACATCACCCACACAATCCCTTGTTTGTGTACACTAAATATTAGGTAAATAACACACCTCTCAAACTCACTCCAAGCTGGCCTTGATACTAACAACCAAACTAATTATTATGGTTAAATAATGATGCACACACAATGTGAATACCAGTTAATAAACCACAACCCCATCCTTCCTCCCCACCCCCCATAATAGAAGTACATGTAAAAGTGTAAATAAATGCAAAAAGACGCCATGCCTTTCCAACTACCTCCCTCAGATAATGACAGAAAAAACAGATACAATAATGATATGTAAACACAAACTGACTATTACAGTATTCCAAATTAACATAGAACACAAACCTGCCTCAAACTTCAAGCACCCCCCCCCCCCCCCATCTTGGAAAATACACACAAACACACACTTGTCTTATCAGCAGTATAAATATTGGCAATGCAACACATGCCACACCCCCGTTACACCCTCCCACAATCTCATGATACTAAATGACAACAATAAAGTGCATCATCACAATGACATAATAATGGTGTAAAACACAATTTGTTTACCAATTTACGAAGCTCACAAAATAAATAATGTAACATCAAGTTTGTTATAAAGCTGTGAAATGTTATCAATATTCTGTCTCCTAGTGAGCATTCACACTCACATCTGATATGTAGAATTCTCATTATAAATATAAACTTCTATAAACATCCACATGCAACACAATGATCCCTTAAGGGAAGCCGTGGCTTAGTGGTTAAGGTGTCTGCCTTTTAAACCCTGGATCATGGCTTCGAGCCTAAATCGGGTAACAACCATGTTTCTTCATATGACACCAGTACTGGTTGGTCCCAGCAGGTTAACCCTTAACCTATTGCAGTTTTTAAAATGGACTTATCTATCTTCGATTTTTCAGGACTGACCATTATCAATTTTTGGGATATCAAGATTAAAATATAAAGTTTGTCAGTCAACAGTACTGGTTCCAGCCCCATGATGGTAAACAGTACTTGTCAGTAACATAGACATAACATCTCAAATATAAATGTGACATGGATTAGCTACATCAGTATTCGGATGTCTCGACTACACACATAAATAAACATGGAAACATTTGAAAACATTAACTTTGATAACATATTGACCTGAAGTAGGTTTTATTTGCATTATCCACAAATGATCAAACAAATGAAGATGATGTAACACTTTCACCATGTTAGATAATCGTAAATGTTTCTTTTTACAGCAGCAGTGCAATGTGCTGTGTATTGTGATATCATTAGTATCACATGGACTGAATTAACTTGTCAATGTAACTATTCTACAACATATTAGAATGTCTGAAATCTAAAACAAAATGTTTGTTGATCAAGACTTTTGAGTATTTTGCCAGGAATAGAAATTATTTCAAATCTTTTAAATTACAGCACATATCTCAAACACCCACAAAGTTAAGCTAGACACTCTTGACTTCTAAATTTTATTATTTCTTGATGGTGAAAACACTATAGCTTGAAGAGACTGTTCAAAAGTCAATCAAGGGAAAGCCTAATAGAGGGAATAGAGAAATTAATTATCCACTTATAAATTAACTAATTAATTCATCAAAATTTTCTTGCTGTAACAATTTCTTTAGCCAGTCTATTGATCCTGATGAAGAACCAGAAGGTTCAAAACAGGTAGATCTTTATCAAAATATTGTTCATATTTATCTGGTGTTGATGTGTGGTTTCTCAATGTATTCTTCCTTTTCATCCAGTCAATTAAATATGTCACTTACTTTAAAGGGAAGTTTGTTTTGAATTGAAGTTATTTAAATATGAACCACAGAGCAACACAGTGAGTAATTCAGTAATAATTTCTATAAATAAACAGCAATCATTCGTATTTCTATTTTTAGAAGGAAAAAAAACAACAACAAACAAACACACATTCACTTAAAGCTTGTTGAAATAATCATTATGAAATGAATAAGACATTTTCTACCAACAGATCTTATCTCACTTGTATGCAACAGGAGTAAAACAGGAGTTTATTATATATTGTATTTTCTTAATATAGGAACCAGCCTCATCTTTAATGTAATGTGCTGCATGTTGTATACCTGTACAGTGTCAGAAAAACCTGTATTCTTTACCAAGCAACAGGTATATGTGCATGTCTTACTCACTACAACAATAAATACTCCCCATCACTAGATAAAATTTCTATACATATATTATGAGGCTACTGCTACTATAGATCTGAGATGAGAACTGGGAAGTTGTGAGCATAATTATTATATATTATAGTTCTGAGGTGAGAACTGGGAAGTAGTAAACATAATAATTGTATATTATAGATCTGAGGTGAGAACTGGGAAGTTGTGAGTACACACAATATATATTATAGATCTGAAGTGAGAACTGGGAAGTAGTGAGCACAAACAATTATATATTATAGATCTTAAGTGAGAACTGGGAAGTTGTAAGCACAACAATTATATATTATAGATCTTAAGTGAGAACTTGGAAGTTGTGAGCATAAACAATTATATACATGTATTATAGATCTTAAGTGAGAACTGTGAATCTGTGAACATAATAAGTATATATTATAGATCCGAAATGAGAATTTGAAAGATGTGTGTATTACACTTATACACTATAGTATTAACTATTATAATAGATCTAAGATGACAAAACATTATGTGCATTTTACAATCTGTTATCATAAGTTAAAGGTCGGACCATGAAATGGGAAGTTAAATCAACCCATTTTAACACAATAATGACTGAGTCTCAGCGCTATAGATCTAAGATGAGAATCAAACTGGAGGACAAAGATTGTACACGTTTTCATTTTTATCTGAGGCAACAGATGTGTCAATGAAAACAACCAAGTTGGCCAAGGGTCAAGTGGGATATTTTAATCTACAGGATGAACATACAACCCATTTTAACAGCATGTTAACCGATAATAGGGATCGCCAATCTGTTAATGATGAAGACCCTGAGATGAAACCTTGAAAGTTAAGCGTATAAACAATAGTAACAAAGCAACTATTGTCAAAAAATTAAACAATGATATGATAAGATATGACCAGCTATAAATCCAAGAAGATCTCAGACAAGGAATGTAAACAATATAATTATTTACAAATATATACCTCCATATACAATAAACAACATTTGAATCCATGGCAGTTGAAGATATTGAAGATAAGGCCACCACATTTATGTTTTTAAAACAAAGGATGGCAACAAGTCAAGTACTAGATCATTTTTCCAATAAACCACTTGGTTACTCAGCAGATTTCTTAGAACTTTTAATGTGTAACCATTTTCCATCCATCTGCCATTTCTGCCAAACCAGAAGAGCGAAGATGGAATAAGCAGTTTACAAGTGGCCCGAAAATACACTGGTAATTCAATGTCGTAAATGACTAAAAATGATATAAGCAACAGAGTTATTCTGTGAAACTGTTGAGAACCCAGTGTAGACATTACCCAATTGTGAATTTGCAATAAAATTTTCACAGCTCTGCATGAATGTTTTGATTAAAATCAACAACTTTACAATGGTAATTTATCTTGGATTTATCCCAACTAAAAACCAAAATACTGTTTAAACTGTGGTACTTCTATGTGTTTAACTGTTATAGTTAATGTAACTTCCATTTAAGATGCCAATTTGATTAATTTCTATCTATTTTTTGATACAAATAATAAAATACAGTCCATGGCACACAACAAGAGAGTTGGGACAATTATTCTACTTTGTATTGCCATTTTGCTTTTGAAAAGCAAACCTTCTTGCCTTTGCTACAACTTTTTGATATCCTTGAAAACTATCTCCCCTTGTTTTTACTAGGCATAAGTCAATTAAAATTGATAAAACTCATTATTACTAGTTATAATTAGGATATTTTGATATGACCTTGTCATATTTAAATGGTCAAAAATACTGTATATGTTAATGGATGAAAATTGAGACAAATACATTTAAACATGGGGCCCTAATTGCAGATTTAAGTCTCAGTTACAGATCTTTGATGAGAACTTGACAGTAAAAAGTATAAACAATAATAATGACTATATCTGCCAAGTACTACTGTTAGAAAACTTCACACTCAATTATTGGATATTTTCTTCTTGTATATTTCATTTAAAGCTAGCAGCTATGGGTTTTGAAGCTATGAAGCTATTGTTGATCATAATTGAGCAATATGTATGAAAAAACAACTTACTGTTACTTTTCAAATATAGAAGTAAATAAATCAATCCACTGAACGATACCCCAAAATAATCAATATTTCTTTTCTTTCAGATATACTTGAACTATCCAGCAGAAACCATGTTATCATTGTACATCTATACCAATACTTATTATGCTGAATATATTTTTTCATGACACTATGTATTCCCTTAAGAAATGCAATATGTTTGTTATTATAATAATCTTCATTATTGCATTTGTATAGAGACCATAATAAATCAATATATTGTTATATAAATATGGCTAAAATGCATAAACAATAAAAACAAAATGTATGGTAAAGGTTTAAAGCTTAAAACAAATTTTACAAAGGAGTATGTAACTTTTTGCAAGAAAACAATGGCATGGTTTGATTAAAAATGTCAATACCTAGTTATTTTAAGAAACAAACAAAATGTATAAGTAAAATAGAAATTCACCTGTCTCAAATCTGTTGAAAAATGTCTAAATTATCATGAAATTTCTAAAATTATAATCTTTTGACCATGAAGATAAGGATTATGTGAGGGTCAATGACATAAGTGATTTTTTTTAAAGATTTATAACCAAGCCTATTTAATCAATACAGAAACAGGAACCAAATCAATTACATAATTGAATTTACAGCTGAATAATTTTCAAAACAACCATCAGACTAAAACATAAGCCGACATACCATAATACAAATTACCTATAGATCTAATAACATTACTGGCATCAAGATGTTGCCATAATATAATTATAATAATAGCTTTACTGTTTCAATGTATTTCTTGTTTATAAAAGCTTATATAAATTCAAATTCAGCCAACTTCCTTGATTAATGCTTCCGAGGGATCACTTTATTTCCAGATTTTTTCCCCCAACACTTTCATTGTGTAATAATACTTTTGTTGAAGTATATGTATGTCATGATAAGTTGATCACAGACATATCATTATAATTATAGTATAATTATAGTTTAATTCAATCTCGATATTTATATGCTATAAAGTAAATAAGCTCAATTTACAATGATTTAACAGTACCAGTATCAATAACCTGAAGAACATCTTATTATCATATATATGAAATAATTAATACACATAGATAATAAAAATGACATTAATAAAGTGGTTTCCAATAAAATAATTTTGATCATTCCTGAGCCTGGTACTAATTAGATGCATATGTAGGACTGTTTTTTACCCGTATATCTGATTTTGTGCATTTTTTCTTTACCCAGTGGCTCAATGAGGGTTCATCCACCCTTTCAGGCACTGAGATTACGTACCCCTCTGTACCCAGCATAGAAGTTTTACAATAAAATAAAAATACATATTGTATGCAGCATGATACATGGTTGTGTTGTTTTCTGATGAACACACCACACCTTTTAGCTACACTTTATGATAACATTATCATATTAATGTAGGTCAGTCATGTGGTCAGTGAAGTCTGCTAAAGTTGTCTACGTTGATTACACTGCAAATAATCAGTGCTGACCATCAACAGACCATCAGTTTTACAAAAATACATTCAAGCCTTGGCTTAACCTCACCTCCGTTACATACAAAAAATCTGTATTAAATTTTCATTATAAAAGACCAAATTTCTTGTTCATCAAAAGTATAAAGAAGTATATAAATTAACTAAACACTAGCCACTAGTTATCCTTGGGAAATGCAGAGGGGGTATTGTGAGAGAAAAAAAAAACAAAGTTTCACACTAACACTAAACAGGCCAATGTGGTGTTTTTGTTTTGACACAGAAATACAGGGAATGATTTCCATATCAAAATGTGGGGATATAAAGCTGGAATTTTATCAGATGACAGGGCAAATCTTTTAAAACAGCAGATTAAATAATTAGAGTATCAAAGTATAATTATGCTATTCCCTATGAGTAGTATTTTACCAATGGGCAGTGTTTTAAAAACTAAAATTGAAACAAAAGTATAGATCTATGTATAAAAACTCAGACTCTGTGGTCACCAAATAAATATGCTCATCCTTTGACTATCTATAATCACCAATGAAAAATTGAAATGATCGTATTTTGTTAAAGCAGTCATCTATTCAATATAGCTTTAATCACCAGAACTTACCCATCTCTGCCTTTGCTTATGATTTTAACTTCAAAGTAATATATTCCACAAGCTGTGGGTATAGGATGAGTGGCACGTACACTTGCCGCATCTTTGTGTGTCTTTCCTACACCTGCAATTATAACATAAACACTGTAGTATTGAAACTTTTAAATATCTAATTGAACAACTATTCTATATTGCAAAAATAAATTTATTCTAAAACCTATAGTAATTAGTATCATTTTCTCTATATTCATATTTATGTTTACTTAATGTCACGATGATGTTACAGTTTTGTTTGTTGTTGATTTTCATTTCTGATGAAGATGTATTAAAGTTGTAAATAGCAGGATGGGCAATCTCCTGGATTCCCTACATGTATGTATATTTCAGAATAAAACTTGTATATAATACACTAAAGAAAGTGGAATGAACCATAAAATACTCCTGATTTGGACCAAATGACAGAGTATTCTCTCTATTAACCAGTTCCTCCCAGTCCCTGCCAAACAGTTTCCTCCCCTGACATGTTCCCCACCCCCAAACTTGCAATATGCAGACAGTTTTTCACCTAAAAAATTTCTTTTATTTATTAATTCTCATATTTTATAAAGAAATTTTATTAAACATATCATTGTTTTCTAACAAGAGAAATATTGGAAATAGTGCAGGCCAAATATTTCTGTAAATAATATGTAAGAAGACAATTACCAAATTTTGAACTTCAAGCAAGATCTAATCATTATAGAATACTTCATGAAGATTGTTATTTCAATGACTTTGATTGATATTCAGCTAACTTGTTACAAGAATTTTCCTGAAAATCATACTTAAAAAAAGTTTTAAATTATTGAATGATATGTCTATCTATTGAGAAAAGTTGAAGTACTTTTTAACACCTTTTTACTAATCAACACATTTATGGTTAGAGATTAAGGCTGTAGGGTGGTGATTAGATTAAAAACACCTGCAATTATACAATAAATTAAACAATACAGTTCATGTTAAATAATAATGAATCATTATCTCAATTAAATGAAATGTCTAGAATAATTAACACACAGTGTATAGTAATCTGCTAGCAAGATTCTTTTTACCACTAATTCTTTATAAATTAATCATGAACATACACATTTTAAAATATCAAAAAGTGTTGATATACTGATCTATTAAGAAGACTAAAATTGGGGAGGAAAATTCCGCAAATATCATACAAATGCAGACAGTTCTCAGGGAGGAAACATCAGGGAACTCTGGGAAGGAACTGGTATGGGGAGAAATAGTCTAACGTTTAGACCCCCAGGGTCTATCTGAGTCTATTTGAGGAAATAGCTGGCTATCTCCTGGATTTGACCCCTATACAATTTTTTTAATTTATAAAGGGGCATAACTCTAAAAGGATAGCTTTCCCAATAATGGGCCTCTTCTTAAAAGTGAACCTGGTCTTGAAAATCCAGGATATAGACTGTGTGATCGAGTTTGAATCCCACTATGCAAATTTCATCATTCGACATTTCCAGTCATTCAGCAGTTCAAAATTATACAAAAACATTTAAGAAATTAATGTAACAATTGTTTATCATGACTAAAAGGGTTATGTCTTTGTTTAAATAATAAGGGGTTTGACAATAATTGGAACAACAACAACAACCGTCAGCTGATTCATTTCCCAAACAAAGAAATTAATTTTATGTGTTCTATTTTTTTCCATTAATTAGTTATATATCAATACAAGTTCAGGAAAAATCTAAATACCAAACTTTTCATTTACACCTTGTATTAAATTAACCTACTCAGAATTCTTCTAATTGATATATAGATAAGACGCAAAAAGGTCAACTTTGTTGACTGTCTCGTAGTCAAAACCAAAACAAAGTTGTGTACCTTTGTAGTGAACTCTGAGGTTGTTTTGAGAGAGACCAAGGTAATTAAATTTATCCTTAGCACTCCAAGAACGAGGCAAAGGCGTTTCTTCTTCGTTTACAGCCGGATAGAGCTTCTTAAGTCTATCATCGGGCTCCTTGCTGGTCGAGGTTGTCGAGTCACCCGTTCCCGATTCGTTCGAAGCAGCCATTTTCCTTTCTCTTTTCCAACGAATGCCCGGATGTCTTTTCTGGGCGAAGGCAACGTGTTTCAATAACCTTTGTTTTGATTGGGCAATAGTATTAGATTCTTAGCCAACCAAATGAGAACTTACAAGAAGTTAAATATTGTACTTACTTTACATTCTTTATTTTCGATCTTTCGCACTGTGTGGTGCGGCTCACTTGATAATGACGTTCTAAAGTCTTAAGTTTGTTTGTTTGTTTGTTTGACGAAGGGGCACCTGAGTAGAACCACCGACGTTAAAGTCTATAGATATATGTTGAAAGACAGTAACATCTAATTGGTCCCAGTTAAAAGACCGAGTAATCCCTAACTATGGAATATTAATAAAACAGGAACGTACATGGCAGTAAAAATGATAAAAAATACGAAAAGCTATAAAGTAATATGAAAATCGTATTTCTACATTGACTTTCCTCCTCCAAAATACAATTTTAGATACATATATTTTTTTCCTTAACATTTTCCAATAACAACTATTGGCCAATAAATTAACCATTATAACAGTCAATCTTTTGAAATATATAGTCAATTCAGCTCAATTTGACTATGAAAAAATGAGCATATAATGTCATTTTAAAGATTTTAATTTTATCATTAAGTGCTGCAATTCCATAATCACAGTATGTATCCAGATCATCAGGGCTTAATGATGATGTCAAGCTTTGATGATAATATCCGGCTCGAAGTATTAAAAATTATGAAAAACGCTTTTCGTATTTCCACTTTTATCTTTTAATTATCCCAATCTAAATATCGTTTTTGAATGAAATTGTTCTAGGCAATATGAGCAATGTTAAACTGTTTTGCTTTTTGCAAACTGCTCCTACATCGTGGTAAAAAAAAACACAAAAAAGAGATTAGAATTCGACACAGACCTCAAAATTACGTAAATTTCCATCAATTTTGAGGTATTTATGTAAAGAAAATGCAATTTCTAAATCTTAATTGTTCCTCTCTTGGTAAACAATCAGGTCGTGGTAATGCTTTTCTGCAAAAAAATGTCTTTAACCTAACATTTTCTGGAGATGCAAAAGTGAGACGGGTAATCGCTGGATTACTTGAAATATAATCAAGTTTATATATAAATGGCTCAAACTAGAAAATGACAGTTTTTGTCTGTTAAAAATATTTCAATAAATGATTTTTAATCAGTTCTCACCTGTGAAACGACGTTTGCATTCATTCTTTGACCATCGTCTATGTGAGTGCATCAAAATTTCTTTAAACGATGCCTCATCCACTGGACCATTTGAAAATATGTTCATTGGGTGGGGATTCAGATCTAAGATTTATTCAATACTGTCATGGTTCATAAGAACATGTGACATAAAATACAAAATTTTGAACATGTAACAACCAGAACACAGAAAAATATGCATAAAAACACATATTAGTCAAAGTTCTTTCATTTCAAAATTCCGATTTATATTGCAACCAGTGCACATGATAGATTCAATATGAAACGGGAAATGAAATAGATATTGGAAACATCTTTATAAGCGTCTATTCTATATAGTTCTGCTAGATAGATAAAAAAGAAATAACATAATAATAAATCATAAATGACCCTGAAATAATCAATATGTACTCCCTCTAACAAACACATGTTTCAAATTAAAAATAGCTATTTCAAGAACGGTTTGTGATTTGAGTATATAACAATTACACCATTAAGATAAGTTGGCATGAAAAATATTCTTAATTGCTGGAGGTATTAGATCCCTCGTAAGGAATCCTCTATCTTTACTTAAGATCCTGAAATTATATAAATAGAAAGGACGCTTCTATTTGAAAGACCTCGCGTTGGTCTCGCGTTGGCATCTTCAGATAAAGTTTAATTTAAAGTCATTAAAATACAGAATAGCGTTAACATAATATGATTTTTTTACAGACAGAGAATTAATAAATGATCAGAAAGTTAAATTTTATACGGAAATTTATGTAATTTTAAGCACTGGGTCGAAACTCTCCACATTCTTTGGTGATATTCATTCTGCAAAAACCATAGCAGTTTTATATTGCTAATGTTCGCATAGAATTTATGTCAATATTCAATAATGATAAAAAAACGCGACTTAATTTGGCATAAAAAGAATGAAAGTAGAAATATATATACGTTATTTTTACAATTTTCTAGACTTCAAGGCTGCTATTACACTCCTTTCGCAGCTCGGTGAATACACTACCGTTACTTCAAAATATACGGTTATTGTCATCAGAGTCAAAGTCTGGAAACAAAGTGATCCCTCGGAAGCATTAATCCCAACAAAATTACATAAGAATTGCAGACTCGGTTTGATTGAGTCTGTACATGAGGGATAATGAATAAGTGCAACTTCCCTCACGTCCCCTAGCACCGGCTTGAGCGGTACTCAATTCTCAACACTTAATAGTGCTGGTATTCTGGATACATACCGTGATCTCCTCTAATTACAAATGTTTTTATTTACGTTAATTGCAATTCAAATAGTTTTATTATATATAAACTGTGTATTATTCTGCTGGCCATGCACACCAACTGTACATAGAAAGTGTGATATTTACTGTACATGCAAGTTAGTTATCTAAATAATTCATAAGACGTACATAACGAATATATGTATATCTTGCTTTGTACACTTGCTATGGTAGGTGGCGCGATAACTCAGTTTGTAAAACAACTGATTATCACTCCTGAGGTCCCGTGTTCGATCCTGGGTTACACCCTTGGGATTTTTCAGAGACACTTTCAGTGTGTCCCACCTACCTATCTAGAATCCAGGTAATCCTCGCATGTATCAGTGCTATACACTGGGCATGTAAAAGAACCAAGGGGTCTATTCAATAAGAGCTATAGGGACTGGTTCCCGGATTCCATTGTATCTCACATCTGTCTCTATAATGTATACAATGTATACCTGCTTAGAGTGATCGTAAACGATTTTAAAGCAGTATGATGTAGAAGTAGAAGCTTTGTATTTTCACAACTTTATTTTCTTATAATTTGTGGTACTTTCCCATTTATTTGTCTGTATACCTGGAACACTGGTACAAAGAAATAAACGTTAACTTCAGAAATATCAAATTCGTATTTGTTAATAAATTCATATCTATAAAATAAATCTCAAGTTAAAAAACAATAACAATACACACTCTATGCAATACATGTTTAACACTGTACAAGATAAGACGAGCATGACGCATCAGTTTCAATACGGGAAGACAGTCTTCCCAACTCTGACTAATCAATGTTCATGAAGGTACAACAATTAAACATTACGGGGTTACACTCGGTTCTGAACAAAAGGTAAACATAAAAATTCATATTTTCTTTCCGTAAACACTGGTTCGAATTTTATTGGGTACGAAAAAAGAAGTTTATAGTAAGTATAATAATTTTACGACATATTATACAAAATTGAATAAAATTTATGAAATTGCAAAGGAAAGAAATAAATGTGTCTAATATAATTCCATTATTTACCATACTCTTAAAATTCCCCAATCTATTTGCTATTTCATATCTTTATAGTTACCGTAAAGTAGTCCATTTATTTACATTGTCATGACAACATAAATCTTTAGAAATTTCCATAAAATCAGGATTTTAGAAGTTATGAGTGAAGGAAAGCTTGTTGTCGCCAGGCTACCACCTCTAGCTGGGTATATGTTATCAAATTTCATTAAAACTCATTTCTAATACATTTCTAAACCTTTGGGACATGTAATAATGTCGTAGTTGAATAGTACCCGGACACGTTTTTAATATCATTTTCGGATATATTTTAATAACATAAAGTACCATAAACGACAATTGTCAATAGATATCTAATTCAGTATGGTAACGTTTCTACAATGACTTTGAGGATTTCACTAGCTTTAAGTTCCATTTCATGAACCAGATTTTGTACCAAATTCATGTCACAATGAAAAGACAAGTGCCCCCGAATCCAAATGATTAATACACTAATATACAAATCTTCAGTTGTTCTGCGAGTAAAGATAATTGGTTGCATATTTCACTGTATAAGTTGTATGTAAAATGGACTAACATATGGTAGGTTTAACAGTTTGGTGTCAAAATATGTGTTGAAGTACATTCTATGACGAAGCTAAGACCCAAAGCTTTCCATTGGTGTAATAAATTTTAAAATCTGACATCAAAATTGTTCTCAGTATGTGCACTTTGTAATGTTCAGGGCTGCAAATTGCAAAATCTGAGGAAAATACGCGGGGGGCTCAAGGGGGCTGCGCAAGCCCCCTTTGCGGGTCCAGGGCAGAGCCCTGGTGGGGGCCGAGGGTGCGTAGCCCCCATAAGCACCTAGATTCTGATGATTTGATATGCCCTAAAATCAATTTCCTGGACTCTAAATTTGACTTCCTTGGTAGCCTTTAAAGCCATTCAGAGACACTTTAGTTGGACTTCAGGTTTTCATCAGCCCTCAAAACAAATATCCGACATTTTGACGCATTTTGACAACAGACAAGACGAATTTGATTGGTTATTCCAAAATAGAATGCCGGAAAAGACTCAATTTGACCAATGAGAAAAGCGCTTACAGACGTACCATAGGCGGCTAGCGTAACGATAAGAGCTGAAGCGTGCCGGTTTTTGGGTACTGTATAAAATATGAATGAATGAATTTATTGTCTTTGTCGAATTTACATCGATCTTAAAAATGACCCAGGAGCTCACGAAATCTGCGGATTTCCGCGAATCCGCGGAAAATCGGCAACCCTGAATGTTGCAGCCAATATATTTGGCTGTCACATAAAACCTGTTCTACTGGATACCAGTATGTAAATAGAATTGTGTCGTTAATTATTTTTTTCACATAGAAATTGTCAAGTATTATTTTTCATCATCCAAAGTATAGTTCAGCATATAAACATTAAATTTTATTAATTATTAATTTCAATAACTTTTTGTCTTCAGGGCAAAAACCTTTTCACCACGACATGGAGGCAAATTTGAAGGCCTTAATGGACCCACATACAAAATTGGAGGACATGTACATGCATTACCACCTCCAAAGGCACTTAGAGTAAGTTTTATTATCTTCAAATTGATATGAATATAAACAAAAAAGTATATTAATGATAGAAGCTTCATTAATGAATAATAAATGACACACAAGTCATTTTACTTACACCATATTATGAATATTGATTTGACTTATGCTTTGTTATATGTTAAATGTGTCTTGTTATGTATGAAATAATTATATTAGGTGATCACTGTTTGACGAGTTTTGGTCCTAAAACTAAATTACTGATTATTTAGACTAATGTTGACACTCTGCCTGCTTTTTGATATTGTAACTATTTCAGGGAATATGCTTATTTTCATATTAAATACCTTAACATTATGCCATATTTTGCATATCATTTTTTTTTCCTCAATGCAGCCATATGTTGACACAAAGACAGGCGAGCTGGATGCATGGCCGGCTCATGCCAGTGGTCACTCTGTTCCTACTACATCAATGATGATGACCAAGGATAAAAGCCTCGTTCTCGTTAGTGATGAACAGATGGGGAAACCAAACATGATTCCTAAACCAAGATTTCTGGAACAGCTTGAAAATTACCTCAAGAAAGAATTGCGTGCCCTTGATGTGGTAGAAGTAGAACCAAATGAACTAAGATTACAGGTACTAAAACAACCTTAAAGACCTTTCCCTATTTTCCTTATCTTATATAATACATGTATATTTTTACCTTCAATAGTGCTACCACATGTCTAGAACTTTAAAAATGAATTATAGATACAAGAAAATGCTTCATATGAAAATAGATGTAAAAATTATCTAAACTCAACACTTCGAGGTTATGTCGATTTGGACAAGCAATGTTAAGTATTGTTATAAAATCATCAAAACTTAATTATAATTATCGTTTTATAAATACATTTATCATTATGTATAACAGGCACATAGAGAAGTGTTCGAGTACCTGATAGAGGACTTTAAAACATACAAACCACTTTTGTCAGCCGTGAAAAATGAATATGAGATGATGTTTGCATTTCAAAGACAACAAATCCGTGAGCTCGAACCATTAAAGGTGAGTTTAATGATATATTTACTAATTATTCAGGTATCAAAGATCATATCTATAGACATGTCTGCCTCTATAATTTCCAGTTTGCTGGCCAAAAATATTAGGTTGTACATAGATTTATTCTTTGGTTGATTCAGAAGTTACAAATTTTTTTAGTTATCCCTATACTTACTTATAAACAGTCTTAATTTTTTTGATACCAAAATATAAAACATTGACATTCATATTTTCAGAAGAGTGCATTTTCAAATACAGTGTAACCCCTGCAAGATGACCCTCTATTGAGCAATTACCTCTTTACAGCAACAGCATAAAATTTTTCCAAAGATTTCACAACAAATAAAACCTCTCTCCTCACAGCATCAACCAAAATCTTTGTCACCCAAAGGACGCTGCCCTGCAGAAGCTTTTCTATTATAATATAAATTTCGAGCCAAAGAATATTCAAATATTTGCTTTGACCAGTAATCATATCAATATGATAATTGTAATGTACATGTGTTGATCAGGTTTGATGAGTGTTAATTCAATTGATTTGCTATTTGTCAATTATTACCAATAAAACAATATGTAAAGACAGATAAATGAACAGTTTGATATTTGCATTTTCAGCAAATGTTGGTGACAGTATCAGAACAGTGTGACCAGAAAATAATGGGTATCAGAGAAGAGGAGAAACAAGGTAGAAACCATAAATATTAAACCGGCAAACCTGAGTATAATGACCACCTGTGAACAAAGTCTGCCATTATATCCAATAAAAATATGAAAATTTTAAAACCTGTATATTTATTATAATGATCATCTGTGAACAAAGCTTGCCTAACATTTAGAATAATATAAAAAAAGTGATAAAACTTTTTATTATGATCACCTGTGGACAAAGTCCATACATATTTAAGAATACTTGCAATATGAAATATATCAAATCTGACTGTTATGATAACAAGTGAGATAATAATTCATCATATGATGTGCTTTTATAATCAATATCAGCATTTACAATGAATTTTAACTTAAGAATAAAAGTTGCAAACATTGCTGTATTGGTAGCTTTCTACAGATAGGTTTTAGTCATTTCTATTAATAAAGTAATAAAAAAAAAACCCTATTAATTTCAAACTTAAATTTGAACCCTTATACCAGGTGTTAAAACCAAAAATGATTTAAAATCATGGAGCCAGGTGACAGCCTCTTGTTTCATGTTAAATACATTGTTATTTCTAAGATAACTTAAAAATCTTGTATTCTTTAGAAATGGCTGACTTGAAGATTGAGAACAAAAGACTATGCCAGAGAATCGAGGATTTAAAGAATTCAGGTAAAGATTTACAGACCCAGGTATCGAAACTTCAAGACGACCTAGCCAATCAATACAAGTTGTACCGTGATGAGCGAGATGCCCGTAAATTGTTACAATCAGATATCAACGACCTCCGATATCAGCAGGAAGATTATCAGATGTCCCAGAAAAAAGACGATGAAGAAGAGGATGACCCAGTCATGTTGAAAATTGCCCTCAAGTAATTTATTTCTGGCATTGTTTTTTTTGTCTGCTAAGTTGTGTTTTTTAATTCTTTTCTTTTACATATAAAATATAATTATTAATGAATAAGTATAATGTATGTGCAAATTTGTTTAAAGAGATATATGTACAAATACATGTCTCTTAAAAAAAGAAATAGCTCTTTGCATGTCTCAAGATTTTGAAAATTTATAATATTTATATCAGAATTATAAGAGCAGAAAATGTTGATACATTGTATCTTATTATTGCAAGTGGTTCAAATTTAAACAACATAGTACTTTTGCAGTGCCTACGGGTCACTCAAACTCTTGTAACTCTCAGGTCTGTAAACCTTACATTCTAAATACCTACTGACATAGTATGGCAAGCATCATTTTCATTGCAACTAATAAAAAATATCTGAGCCTCATCATGACAAAACCAACATAATGTGTTTGCGACCAGCATGGATCCAGACCAGCCTGCGCATCTGCGCAGTCTGATCAGGATTCATGCTATTCGCTTACAGACCCTATAAAAGGTAAAGAAACTGATAGCGAACAGCATGGATCCTGTTCAGACTGCGCAGATGCGCAGGCTGGTCTGGATCCATGCTGGTCCCAAACCCATTATGTTGGTTTTGTCGTGACGCGGCTCATCTGTTTTGTAGGAAAGCACGAGAAGATGAGAGGTCAGCTTCACAGAGACTCAGTGAAATGGAAGCCAATTATGGTGATGTCATTCCAAGAAGAGACTTTGAAACACTGGAAAAGAAACATATTGTATGTATGACACCAAGATCTTAAATAACAAAATTGCCTTAACCCCTAAAATATGTTGTTTTTTTTGTCAGGGCAGGAACTTGTCAAAATTTTAGTACTTCAAACATTTGTACACTGAAGTGTTAAAATGTTTAATTTTGCTTGATAAAGTTTATGAGAAACATTCTGTTAGTCTGATTCCTGAACTAACTTATGAACTGAGGATATATGGAAAAACATGTCTCAGTCTAAGTCAATCTCAGAGATGCAGACACCTTAACTCTTAGGCAAGCACTGTCCTCATTGTACAGTGGAAACAACTTGTTAAACAACATAAAAATTTGTCATTTTAAATACGTTTTCAGGAGTTGACCCCAACTTTGTTTCGCTTAAAATGTTTCTATTATCATATTCTAACAACATGTCAAGTTTAGAAAACTATTGAAGGGTTTAAATTTGCTTATATGTCTATATGAAAACTCCCAAGTACGTCCTTAACTGTTGATTTAAACAGAAAAGTTGTTTTTCTTGTTACAGGCATTAGAGGAAAGTGTTGGTGTTATACAAGGGGACTTTGATAAACTCAAACAAGAACACGAGTAAGTTGACAATCTGGCCTTAAGTTCATAGTAAAAGTGGTCGTAGAATATAAGCACTGATAAAAAACTTCCTTCATTATAGAGATTATATTTAAAAAATATTATGCCTTTAATAAGTCATTTCTACTCATTTATTATGCAGTTTTAGTATGGCAATGACAAAGATGTGTAACCTTAATAAATATTTTTAGAGCTCTTTTGGAAGTACATAAACAAGTGGTCAAACAAAGGGATGAGTTCTACACAGAGTGTGAAACCCTCAGAAGAAGTTCAACACCAAGGTAAGGTCACGGACCAATTTAACAATAAAATAATTGTGTATCCCCTCATCAGAGTCTAAAATTTAAAACATTTGATATTTCTCGGCCAATCGTAATCCACTTTTAGGTCAATGTTTTTCAAATGCTTTTTGTAATGCAAATTAACATCCAAATATCTCTGGATAAAACGTATTGAATAAATTCAGATATACATGTGTGTGTTCACTTGATTCGATCATTTGATGACCTCTATCATTGATTAAAGCCCCATTTTTCAATATAAATTATTTTCACCTACCAAAACACTAACCTTTAAATATGGTTTAATCTTTTCTAACCTAATTTATACATTCTGTTTTATATGTAATAAATCACGCACTTGGATGTTCGCATCATTAAGGTAGTGGCCATTTGCTAATTTATGGGAGTAAAGGTTGAAGCATTATCCTCAGCATTCCCAGTTTAAAAGGTATAACATTATGTCACCTTTTCCTAGTTAATAGGTTCACGATATTATGACCATTTGTTATTAAAAGACCAATATTTTTATAATTTTTGAGAATATATCTGTATTATAAGAGGTTTACTAATCTTTAGGCCTGACTGGGATAAATGTGCTGATAATATTCGAGGAGGTATGACACGCTGGAAGGAATTGTCCGAGGGCAAGGCGAGTAACGAGCTTGTTGACGTCCTGCTTACAGAGATGGCCTCCGGAGAGGTGGTCGACACTGGTGGTGCTGAATACTTTGATGGACAGGTAAATCATAAAATGAGATGCGCCATGACAAAACCAACGTAATGTGTTTGCGACCAGCATGGATCCAGACCAGCCTGTGCAGTCTGATCAGGATCCATGCTGTTCGCTATCAGTTTCTCTACTTGTTATAGGGTTTGTAAGTGTATAGCATGGATCCTGATCAGACTGCACGGATGTGCAGGCTGGTCTGGATCCATGCTGGTCGCACACGCACTATGTTGATTTTGTCGTGTCCGTCTCAAATGTATTGTAGAGGTCTTTCATGACCACATGGTTCAGTGACGTGCAAGTGAACTTGCAAGCAATTTTTCAATGAAGTTTACCCATCAGGCAACTTATACACAATTTCAATATTGACTGAGCAAATTAATGGAAGTTAAATTTTTCTTACCAGTATGAAATAAGAAGTTAAATTTTTTATGAAGGATATCACTTATATAACATTTGTAAATGGAATCAATAAATTGTATTTTGTTTACTTTTATCTATCTAAAAGGGAACTGGACCAGCGGTGCCAAAATACTTACAGCATGATGGTCCGGTTAGAAATCGACGGTTGGGTAAACGTGATGCCTCCCTACTTATCAAGGATATCTGGAGAGAGAAAGGAGCTCATGATGCAGCAGTATGTAATACCTTAGTTATCTCCCTGTCCAGTTGTTCCGATCTGATTATAGTTATACATCCGTTTTAAGCTTGGGCCAGATTTAGGCAAGCTATTAGTTAACACATACATATATCTATTCTATCAAATGCAAAGAAAGCTTAGAACATATTTGAGTACACTCTACTGATGTACTTTAATAACCAGTACTGGTGCCAAATAAGGAGACATAGTTGTGACCCAAGTAGTACTCAAACCTGCGAGGTGAGAGGTTACACGGAAACAACACATCATATGATTCATTGTTTATAATTACAGAAATCAGATGGTGTTAGGGATAAGATGAGTGATTTCCTATACAGTTACCTACAGAGACGATTTGGTCTAGAGCAGATGATTATAGAGTGGGGGTATAACCTTCACGATGCCTGCCAGAGATATAATTCTGATGAACACATAGGTCTCTTCCATGGTGTCTTAACTGAAGAGGTTTGTAAAATCATTCTTATCCAAACAGTAATAATACACATTTGTATAAACAAGATATGTTTGTAAAACATGTATGCCCCCTATCAGCAGCCAATTAGTCATGTGATAAGGTTATTATGACTTCTGACCCAGTGATCAAACAATTAATAAGGGTTATCAAGTATCTACTGGTCATGACCTTAACCTTTGACCCCTTGACCCAAAACTCAATAGGGGTCATCTGCTGGTCACGACCAATCATCATACAAAGTTTGAAGTTCCTAGGCCTCAGCGTTTTTAGTTAATTGATCGGAAACCGTTTTAACATACAAGGTCAATGTGACCTTGACCTTTGACCCCTTGACCCCTAAATCAATAGGTCATCTGCTGGTCATAACCAATCACCATACCATGTTTGAAGTTCCTAGGCCAAAGGGTTCTTAAGTTATTGATTTGAAAGCATTTTTACCTACAAGGTCAAAGTGACCTTGCCCTTTGACCCCTTAACCCCAAAATCAATAGGGGTCATCTACTGGTCATGACCAATAATCATACCAAGTTTGAAGTTCCTAGGCCAAAGGGTTCTTAAGTTATTGATTTGAAAGCATTTTTACCTACAAGGTCAAAGTGACCTTGCCCTTTGACCCCTTAACCCCAATATCAATAGGGGTCATCTACTGGTCATGACCAATAATCATACCAAGTTTGAAGTTCCTAGGCCTAAGGGTTCTTTAGTTATTGATCGGAAACCGTTTTTACCTAAGAGGTCAATGTGACCTTGACCTTTGACCCCTTGACCCCAAAATCAATAGGGGTCATCTACTGATCATGACCAATCACCATATCAAGTTTGAAGTCCCTAGGCCTAAGGGTTCTTTCGTTATTGATCGGAAACGGTTTTTACCTACAAAGTCAATTTGACCTGGACCTTTGACCCCTTAACCCCAAAATCAGTAGGGGTCATCTGCTGGTCATGACCAATCTCCATACCAAGTTTGAAGTTCCTAGGCCTAAGGGATCTTTCGTTATTGATCGGAAATCGTTTTTACCTACAAGGTCAATGTGACCTTGACCTTTGACCCCTTAACCCCAAAATCAATAGGGGTCATCTGCTGGTCATGACCAATCACCATACCAAGTTTGAAGTTCCTAGGCCTAAGGGTTCTTTTGTTATTGATCAGAAACCGTTTTTACCCAAGAGGTCAATGTGACCTTGACCTTTGACCCCTTGACCCTAAAATCAATAGGGGTCATCTACTGATCATGACCAATCACCATACCAAGTTTGAAGTTCTTAGGCCTTAAAGTTCTTTAGTTATTGATCGGAAACCGTTATTGCTTACAAGGTCAATGTGACCTTGACCTTTGACCCCTTGACCCCAAAATCAATAGGGGTCATCTACTGATCATGACCAATCACCATACCAAGTTTGAAGTTCCTAGGCCTTAAGGTTCTTTAGTTACTGATCAGAAACCGTTTTTGCTTACAAGGTCAATGTGACCTTGACCTTCGACCCATTGACCCCAAAATCAATAGGGGTCATCTACTGGTCATGACCAATCACCATACCAAGTTTGAAGTTCCTAGGCCATAAGGTTCTTTAGTTATTGATCGGAAACCGTTTTTACCTAAGAGGTCAATGTGACCTTGACCTTTGACCCCTTGACCCCAAAATCAATAGGGGTCATCTACTGATCATGACCAATCACCATATCAAGTTTGAAGTTCCTAGGCCTTGAGGTTCTTTAGTTATTGATCGGAAACCGTTTTTGCTTACAAGGTCAATGTGACCTTGACCTTTGACCCCTTGAACCCAAAATCAATAGGGATCATCTACTGATCATGACCAATCACCATATCAAGTTTGAAGTTCCTAGGCCTTAAGGTTCTTTAGTTATTGATCGGAAACCGTTTTTGCTTACAAGGTCATTGTGACCTTGACCTTTGACCCCTTGACCCCAAAATCAATAGGGGTCATCTACTGGTCATGACCAATCACCATACCAAGTTTGAAGTTCCTAGGCCTAAGGGTTCTTTAGTTATCACTCGGAAACCATTTGGTCTACGGACCGACGGACCGACAAGTGCAAAGCAATATACCCCCTTTTCTTCGAAATGGGGGCATAATAATATATTGCTTATGATTTTAACTAATTTAGTGTGTCGTATAACTTGATTATAATATTATCAGTTTGTGGCAAGTGGCTGAAATCTCAGTACAGTTATCCATGCTTCAATTATCAGGCACATTATCACCTTCTGACCCTGCTTTGCCATGTTAAAAAATTTAAAATGGTAGATTTGTGTCGATATCTACTGGTAATTTATTCAATATTTTCATGAATTTTTTCAGCGGTGAAAGTAGTATTATTTGTTAGACCCGGAAATAAAGGGGAGATAACCTCAGACCTTTGGTTACACATACAAACATTAAATAATTTAACTATTTCTGTTCTGTGAATAAATTTGAGGATTAACAGTACCTATTTAGATGAAGACTAATGATTTTTTCTTGAAATTCTGAGCCATACGAAATTTATTAAATATTAAACTGTGATTAAATATTGTACCTTGCTATAATATTAACTACCCATATGAAGTCTGACCTTTTTGTATAATGCACTAAATATTATTATATTTTGTAAGTGTATAATGTTTTCATATAAAGTAACAGATAAATCATTTTAGCTGTTTGTAATTTAAACCTCATATACACACATGTTATGCGTAAGTTTTGTAAATATTTATAATAGACAATGTAATCATATATAGATTTATATATATATATATTTTATAACAGATAGATGAAGAGATTTACCACAACCAGTTACAGTTAATACAAAAACTGATGAACCATCTCACAACCATAGACATGGATAAAGGAAACCAGGGGAAATTATCCAAGGCTGACTTTAGGTAAATATTCTTGTAAAAGGTACAGCATGCATTATCTCCCCTGATAAGTTGGTGAAAGATATTATAATTCTTGCATATTGGACTGGATTTTCTAATTTTAATTTATGCATGTGCTGGAAAATAGCATGCTTTAAAATGATGTCAATAAGTTGCCTTTATAAGGCTTGTTTGCTTAGGATGTTATTCTGCTATAATGAATGAACCTGTGTTTGTAAATTCTATAAGAAAATATTTCTAGCAAAGAATATCAGTTTTCCTAATTTCTTTTTGAACTGTAATTTATATGTAATATGCAAGAGAAAGAATCAAACTTTGGCTTTTGTCACAGACAAGAATATCAGTGTCTTGGTTTTCTACCTACTGAAACTTAGCAGAGCTTTGTTACACCCTTAAACAGTACTCAAACCACATATTTATTAAATTGATAGCAGTTTTTCTTCTCAATTAAGCACTGATATTTCAATTTTCTTACCAAATAGCAGTAACACTTTCAGATGTTCATTCCATCAACAGGATATATAAATAACGTATTTTTCAACAATTTTATCTAAAACACAATATTTCTGTTACTTGAAGTTAATAGAACATAACATAATAGATTTTCACATGCAGAAAATAGATGTTAGGACATACTGACATTAACGTTTTTCTTAATTTTGATTTCTTCAGGGAGGGTTTGACATCATATCTCGGAAATGTTGACCCTGACAAAGTAAACGCCATGATGAGAGCAGCAGAATCAGAAATGGACAACAAGGAAGCCGATGAGATCGAGTATAAAAATCTATTTATGGAGGTTAGTATTTCAGAAAGCTTGATAAAGCAAAGAAAAGTGGGGCTATCTTACCTGTGCATTGTCACAAAACTTGGTAAAGATTTAACATTAAAACAAATGTGTTTGGGATAGATATTGATCAGTGCCAAAGATCCATAACTCTTGCATTGATTTTGACTCACTATATTGTACTATCCCTTTCTTGTTTGTTAATAATCTCCTTAATTACGTTATCCAGATTTGAGCAAAAGTATAAGAAAAGTCGAATCTACAGTCTGACTGACACATATGATGAAACAGTTAATCTGTCAAAATTTATCAGTAGTCATTTCCGACCCAATACAGCTTTTGTTGTCATATTTAAGTATCAAAATCCGTCATATTAATAATGGAAAGTCTTGATTCAAGACAGGACTATTTCATTATCGAAGTTAAGTAGGTACAGGGGTAATCAGGTATATTTTTATTTATAGGATGATGAAGGCAGGACTGGTCCATTTTTGGATGAGATCAGAAAATGGGAGAAGCAGGAGAGGATGAACTATGTTGATGATATACAAAAACAGCTTGTTGATATAAAGTAAGTAATAATTCATGCTAACATAACACTCAATGTGTTGTGATTGTATATAGCTATTTGTATTATTTTATGAAGCAATTTGTATTATTTTATGAAGCTATGTTATAACGATTTTCTTTTTCATTCTATAAAGCTAAGTTTTCATGTAATATGTTTAAGTCTGGATACCTTATATTATCAAAGGTACATGTATTCTTGATTGTTAAATTGGGCCTCTGACACAGAAATTTCCCAAAATAGTTACAACAAAATGCCTTTACCATATAATTTTTGTATCTAAATTTCTTTGATTGAAATCATATTTTAAACTACATGTTTTTGAATACAATGTATTAAATAGCCTTTATGTACAATTTTTCCAATATACGGAATAAAAATAATGCTTAATTATGGACATTTTTTTCTTTAATTTGTTTACTATGAGCTGATTTTAATGTGGATCTTACATTTTTGCTATTTTCAGTCCGGTTTCTGTTGATGACTTGAAGAGATCAATACTACAAGCTGACATTGAAATAGATAATGTTAAAATGAACAAATATATTACATGGGTGTTCCAATCTGAAACGGATCCACTGCCTCAAGACAAGGTCATCGAAAGATTAAGGAACGGAAATGTGGCGCGAATTGGAAGAAAACTGTAAATTGCTATATATAAACTAAAAAAAAATGTATTTATTAAACAGCATTCAATTAAGAATGCTGAAAAGTGTAAACACACAGAACTATAGCTGCATTTTTCACTGGAATTTTATCAAGGTGTTAGTGCCTTAATATATTATAAATGTAGCGTTTTGTGTTTTGTCTGTGATATTTATTGTGTGTGGATTGACTCATCATGATCTTGTACAGCATATCTCCGGGTCAATTTCGCCATCTAATTTGTTAAACATTTATGACTAAAGTATTTTATATTGCAGAATAATTTTTATCAATCTTTTTAGAAATGAAAGTTTTTGTTGTTGTTTTTTTCTGTATAATTTACATGTATGTTACATTTGCTTAAATGTGTAAACTTGATAATAAAATCTTTCTAATCTCCAAAGCTTGTTTTAATATTAACAAATTAAAACATGAATTCTACAAAAATACATATTTTTTAGCTTTTCTGAGAACCCATTGTTAACAAAGTGGAAAGGACCTTTATTCATTACATGCTTTTCTGAAGATAGTGAAATTATATTATGAAAATATAAATTTTACAGTGCCAGACTGTGAATGTGAATGAATAGCAAATATCAAAAATAAATGGATATATACTGAGAAATACACTTGATCATAAGTCAAATGTGATTTATTAAACTGGAAGCACTACCCCCCTACTTGCGCATATCATGTTAAAAGTGGAACAAAATTCATGAAATATTACAGCATTATTTTTCAATACAAACATTGTAACATGATTTGATGACATCATGGAGAGGACATGGCGTTATGAGGGGAAAAGTGATTATGACTTCAAATCACTAAAATGGCATGAAATAAATAGAAAATTTGTTTGTTTTGCATGTATGACTAAAGATCAAATCATATTTACCTTGTGAACACCAGCTGTTGTATTTTCAATTGTGGCTATGACATCGTGAAAATATTGTATCTTGTGTTCACTCTATGAAATAAATTTTGATCTTAAAATGCATACAAAAACAAACAAATATCCTCTTTATATTAACACACAATTGAATGAAAATTTAAAGACACTTATTGAGTTTTCATTTATTTCACTCTAGCCCCGATGTTGCAGCAACTTCCCCTACATGTTCCCTAACAGCTTGGTCTAACACATCATGTATATCTTTACACCCTTTCACAGCCATATCTAACACAGGACTTAAATTATCCTCATGTAGTCTTGCGTTCATTTCTAGAAACACAATTTGTTCAGATTTTGGTAGTGTAGCTACGATGAGTTCCGCACCACCTGAAGCTTCTTCCAGGTAACTAATGTCTACAATTGGTTTATCGTTTACAAAACTTGCTGAGCAAGCACATACGTAGTCTCTCAGTGGAATTCCTGCGTCGATGAGTGCCAGTGTGGCAGCGTTTACACTTGCACAGTAATTGCCACCGTCTGATTGTAAAACCTAACAAAAAAAAAAAACATTTTAAAGAAAGAGTAAACTTACAATTTATTTTCCAGCATAAAAATTCTGGAAAGATCTAACATTTTTATTTTTTGTCTATGCATGATCTTGCATATTTAGGATTTTGGATGGTTTTGAAAGGCCTATAAATTTTTACAAAATGAAAATTTACTTGAATTTTTGGAGCTAATTTATTGCTTAAATATTGAAATGAATATAAGAATGAAAAGCCTTGAATAATTGTCATAAACAGAGGAACTTTAACATGTAAGAATTATAGTTGTTTGCCTTCAGATGTTAAGTATAACTGTATTTTCAAATATCAGATGTTAGAAAAATATGCATCAAGTAGAAGAAATGCATTTATATTAAAAATTTACACTAAAAGTTAAGAAAATCATACCAATACATGTGGATACTCTCTAGGGAACAAAGACAGTAGATTGCATTTTCCACTGCTTTTCCTGAACAGGCCCGGTCACACCTGGTGACCAAGAAGGCAACATTTTAAATTTTGCTATTTTGGACATTCTTAAATCTTAACAAGTGGACTTACCTCTACAAAAATGTCAATCTGTGATCTAGGATACAGGTTTGTTAGTATTGCTGCATCAAATGTCTGTTGTAAGTGCATAGTCATTTCTTTTGATTTGCGGTCACCACGGGGACGCCTTTTACGCTCCCCAGTGCTGAATGTGGCCATACTATACTGACAATTTACAAGAACTTTGTCATGAAGTGCCTTCGACTTGCTTCCTCTTATCTGAAAATATAATAAGTTTACTTAAAAGAAATCTACAAAGTTAAGACTGCTGGCAATGACTGAATCTACATAAAAGTACATTGTACAAAATATAAGTGTGACCTTGACCTTTAAGGAAGGGACATGGTTCTGGGATGTGACACAACATTGTCATGTGATAGACATTTATACCAGGTGACTGGTCAGGGATTTTTTTTGGCTTATTTTATAGCCGTTATTGGGTCATATTCCCAATTGAAAATAGTTAATTATTTTCCCAACCCACAGGAAAAAAATCCCAATTGAAAGTTACAAAATAAAAATATTGAATAAAAATTCTAAAATCCCAAAATCCTGGAAAAAATCCCTGCAGGTTATTTCCAAATCCCTCAATGCAGAAGTTACAGTCTGGACATGATTGTTGAGTAAGTGGGGACAGACGGGCGGACATGAACCTTAGCAGTGACACATCGTCACTTAGCAGTGACATGAATGTGTATCTTCAAACTCTTCTCTAGAGGAGTACCTTCAAACTATAAGTGACTGTGTGTCCTTGACCTTCAAGGTAGTGACATGGGTCTTGGGACATGACACATCATTTTGATGTGGTAGACATTTATGCCTTGTTATTTTAATATCCTTCGATGCATGACAATCTACAGTTCGGACACGAGTGCGTGTACCTACAAATTCTTAATTGTGATAAAGTGAACTTCAAAATGGTAGTACTATGACCTTGACCTTAAAGGTAGGGACGTGGTTCTTGGACGCGATACATCGTCTTGATGTGGTAGACATTTATGCCAAGTTATTCTAAAATCCTTCGATCCATGACAAAGTTACAGTCCAGACACGAATGTGCATGCCAATTAGCTCTAATTATGATAACGTAAAACTTTACGCACAGTGTGATTTTAACGGTTTAATATGCCACCCATGATGATCTTTTTGACTTTACATAAATTTTTGTTATGCTTGATTTATTAGCCCATACCTCATGAGGACCATAGACAGCAGCCAACACTTTCGTGTTGCCCTGTTCTATATAAGCTGAACCATCTGCTTGACTGAAAACTCCTAGTCTACATTGAATTCTTCGTAATTCGTTCGATTTTCGTCCATCAATCCGAAAGCCTTGGTCTGAGAGCAATTCCAGACCTGCCATGCTCAGTTTTTTGTTGACATCGAACGAAAATAACAAACGATATCCGAAACAGATCACGGTTACACAAATGCTTTTGGAAAAAAATGTTATGTCGTAGCATGTGGAAAGAAAGCGTCTGTTAACTTCCGTTTTTTTTTTGGAAGGTCGATTCAATTATTTCCGGTTCATCGCAAGGTTCGCAAGGGCATGGAAACGGAGGAAAAACACGATGTAACTCAGTATTTGACTGTTTTACGTCGTGCAAAATCTGATAATGAAAAGTTTGCAGCACTTCTTATGGTAAAGATTCTAAAAAATGCAACATAATTAACATAGTTACTCGGAAATTTTTCTTTGTCATATATTTTCGCGATGTTATACTGTAAACAAAAGGTGAACGGTTTGATTGTAATCATTGTTTCATAAAAATCTTTAGTATTGTAGTTAAAGTTTCTCAGTTCCCAATAAATAATCCATTTTATATTGCATAGATTCGCATTCTGTGAGTGTATTTGACCATCAGCACATGGCATCAAGCCTGTTCAGGGTGATTTAGACTTAAAGTTATTTCGGCCCCAAGATGTATCAGCCCCAAATTACCCAAGACGTTTCGGCCCCAGACGTTTCGGCCCATCTCAAAATCAGCCCCAGGCAGAATAAGAAGTGTATTTTAAACCGGTATATTGAGAGCATTTCAATAAATAAATCAATTGATATATATAATAATATACATTTAACGGAAATAGCTAGCCGTACAGGCCCGTACAGCTAGCCTAAAGTTGTAGCCATACGCGAGTCACGTACGACTAGCACGGACACACTGTATTGGCTAGCTGTATGACATTTTCAAAATTATATGGAAGTTGAATATGCATATGTTATTTTATGACTTTAAGCGAGGATTTTAACCAAGAAACAGCAATTGTCTTCGTATGTTTACTTTTTAGAGATTAATCGCCTTGTTGGCTAAAGTAAAAAAGTACAAATATCGATCTTTGTCATCTCAAGACGTTGAGAAAAATAGCGTTTGGTCGCAGTTAAATAACATCAATTGAAATAGTTTACAAAATTTTGATGATAATCCTTTTTTGAAATGAAACAAAAATAAAACACGAAAATTATTGTTGTTGGGCTCTGATAATTGCGTCAATTACCGACTGTATAGAAGTTTGATATATGAAACGCATTTTAAATTTCTATTGTCAGTCCCTGGGAAGGCTTTGATAAAGGCTAATTAATTGATTGTGCTTTTACATGTATGTTCGATATTTATCTACTGTATTTGAAATTATACAATTATTTTTGCTTTTCACCATTTTTTTTTTCAATGTTCTAAGCTTCTTTTTATTTATTCCACTCTGATCATTATTTATTCGATCCATGTGCTTAATTAACAAAAATTCATCTTTCATACAAATCATAATTATGAGGCACAAAATAACACATGCATGTTCGACTTCCAATCATAGTCATGAGGCACAAAATAACGCTTGCATGTTCGACTTCCATATAATTTTGAAAAGTGCCGTATGGCTAGACAATACAGTGAGTTCTGGCTAGTCGTACGTGACTCACGTTCGGCTAGAACTTTTGGCTAGCCGTACGGGCCTGTACAGCTAGCCACTTCCTACATTTAATCATCTTTTATAAGAATAAGGTTATAATAGTATGGGGAAAGTAATCAATACAAAGAGAACAGAACATAAACTTTATTTGAAAGAATAAAATACACAAACAAACATATATTGATAAACAAATGTGAACAGACATTTATATAAATAACATGTTTACAATAAAAGTGACAAAACAACATGTATACTTTAGCAACTTCCTTGAGGAACTCTAACGTAATCAACTCCCCAGAGACATAGGCGTCCTAAATCTCTAGCTGTTCATGCAGCCTTCGATACTTGGGACGTCTGTACCTTGTAAGTAAGTGTTCATGGACATGTTCACTTTCCGCGACAGAAGGGGAATTAGAACATACATCTGTACATTCCCTTAAACCTTATTTAAAGCAATACTATAGTAGGGCCGAAATGTCTCACGGAAAAGGGCCGATATGTCCAGGGGCTGATTTGGTTTGGGGCCGAAATGTCCTGTTTGCTTCAGGGTTGTCTTTATATAAGCCAGTCGCTTAAATTATTTACTGTATCAAACAATCTTTAGGGTGGCTCAAATCTCTTGAAAAAAAAACAAAAAAACAACAATATTTTTTGTGTCATTTCCATAGTGAAAGTTCAATATTTAGTCAATCATTTTAACAATAATCTTGGACAATAAGTAAATAACAGGCACAGTCTTATTTAAGATCAAAGAAAAATCACTTTGGCTAAAAACGATATATGACAGAGAGACTGTAACTGTCTGTGATTTGGTAACTGCCCATATTTGGGGATGTAGAATATCATCAGCCAATCAGAGCGTCCATTTGCCTGTGAATCAATTAACCGCCTACTTCTTAATTTTTTTTTATAGTTGTGTCAGACAAATTTTCATATATTTGTAACCAGCTAAAGTGCTTGTGACATATCTTTTCATTGATCAATAAGCAACAAACACATTAATACATTTTCATTTTAACTATTTTAATTAATTCTTGAATTAAAATACTACAGAATCGCTGATTTAGATTAAACTTAAGTCCTTGATCTTTGAATGTTTTTTTTTAATGTAAATGCAACTTAATACACAGTTTGGCATGTTCAGTTGTCTGCATATTTACGCAAAAAGTGAATGTTAGTCGAACTAATTAGACATTTAATGAGACATGGAGATAATTTTGGATGGGCCATATCCAAAAAACAGCTTGACATTACGAGTATGAAAAAAACAAAAAAAAAACAGTCTGTAACATGGGTCAAACCATTCACGCTGAATTAATTAGACTAGGTGACTGTGTGAAATACAATTATAAAAATGATTTAAAATTATAGGACAGGGACCCAGAATACTTCCAAAATGAAGAGCAGACATACTTTAATATTACCCATAATTCAGATTAAAAAAATGAGTTTATATAAAAATATGTATGAAAATAATATTAAGGTGCCGACTGCATGCAGTACAAATTGAACTGGGTAGCAATTTTCCACAGTAATCTCTACTAAGACCCCATTAGTGTCAAACCCTGACTAATCAGTTTGTTTTTCTTTGTAATTTTATTTCTTATAAGGATATAAAAGATACTCTTTTTCTAATTGACTGTGTTATTAATTTTAAATTAAGGTGGCAAAGACATCAAAAGATAAATCATTGGATGTAGATATAAAACGAGAAATCCTTGATGCTGTAGGAGTGAAATTCTTCTCAAGGCTTCTTAAGACAAGTAAGTTATTTAGCATGTTTATCACATAACTATCTTCAAAACTAATATGTAGATCAACCCTACCCCCACCCCCACCCCAACCCCCACTCTTGATCCTGCATGTGTCAGTTACATTTCTGTCGCATAGAAACCATAAATGAACAGTATGGGGAAGTTTAAGTTAACATAAACTGAAAATATTTTTTCATAAGTTTTTTTATTCATTTGCAGTATTTACACTAGATGAATTATCTATTAAATAATCAGCATCAGTTTCAATTCACAAAGTACTATGTATGGTCAGTTTGAAATAGGGGAAACTACTTGTTTGGAAGTGTGTACTATTTGACTACATTATTATATTCATACTTGACTACATTATTATATTCAGTCATACTTGACAGACTACTATATTTTATTCATACTTTGCATACATCTCAATAATATTTGAGTGTTGTGCAAGCTTCAATGGATATATTTTTTATATTTCAGACAAAGTACCAGAGGACTGTCCTGTAAATATATACAAGAATGTTGCCATGTCAGTATTGTCTGCATTATGTATGGAGCCTGAAGTTGTATGTAACAAAATCATATCACATTGTTTTATAACAAAAGACCTAGTTGATTTTATGTCATTTTTGAGTCTTATAAAATAATTACTGCAACCAACGATGTGGCAAGAACAACAAATTTTTTTTTCATGTCACTGTCAGAATTAATAAATACCAGGAAAAAGTGGAGTTGGCAGAATGTATTAATATATTCTGGGATATATACCTAAAATACAGTGTAATTCCATCATTTCTTTGTGAAATAATCTGTTTTGTCATTGAAATAATTTCTTTGTTCACAAATAATGAAATACATGTATTATTTTAGCATTCTGCCTTTCCAACTGCTGTAACTTAGCATTGCTTAGTAGTCTGTATACAGTGATTTACAATAACTGGTCATTATTTTAGTGATGTCTAGTTACACAACAACATCTTGAGTGTTTGGACTTGTACATAGGTGAGATATGTTTGCAATAAATAATTTATCTTTACTACATGGAACATGGTATAATATACTTGATTTTTGTACCATTTTTTCTAATTTTGGTATGAGCCGAAGTCACTGAATAGTCTGTTTTGTTTACAGGCAAGTAGTCCAGTTCTGACAGAAAATGTGACAAGTTTCAACAACATTGTTCTCCTAAACTCAGAGTAAGTTTTGTTACAAATAATTTTTACAGTCATCTTGAATTTCAGACATTGTTATCTTATGATCTATGTTTGATATTTATGTGACTATTTTCCTGAATGGGCCTTCATTGTCTAGTGGTTACGGTTGTTGACTCCTAATCACTTACCGCCACTGCTAGGGGTTTGAGTATGGCTTAGGCTTTTGAGGAAGCTATAATGCTGGCTGTAGGTTGGTGGTTATACTAAGGTTTCCACTTGTGCTGGAATACACAAAGAAAACCAATTAGAGTCTTCCTTCACTAGTAAAGCTAGAATGTCATCATATTACCATTACACTGTCTGTGACTTATAAATCAATAAAAAATGTCATTATTAAGTATATTGTTAAAGTGAAGTGTCCTCTATCAGGGGGCTATACATCAAATTGTGATCACATTTCTTTAAGGAATTCAAATTTTCTAGATGAATATAAATTGAATTGTATGTATTATTATCTTAACAGTTGTTTGTTTATTTTGTTTCTTATTATTATTTTTCTCTTTTGTTCATGTCAGATACAAGCTTAAAGCTTATGTTTTTTACTCTTGACCATTATGGACTATAAATAAAGTTTGTCTTACTGTCTTATGTCTCAGTGCAAGAATATGCTATTATCTTCATTTGATTATATTTAGTTATGATAGTCTAGTACAAAGGTTAATTTATGGTGTATACTGTTTTATGATGTATTATTTTTATGTATTTAAAGGGAAGCTGAAGACAAGCAGCTGATAGATGACACATATGATTGTTTCAACAGTTTATGTCAGTCAGAGCAGGGTCTTAAATGTCTTCTCCGTGCAAAATCTGTGTCGACATTCTGCCAAGCTGTTATCTCACAGAACTATGGTACAGTTGTATGAGCTAATTTTTGTTGATTCTTGGTTTTTCAATAAATCAAATAATTATAATACTTGAAACAAGTGTTATCAAGGTGTAAATGCAGTGATACTCACACATAATCTGTTCTCTTTTTCACCATTTCTTTTTTATATTCTATTCCATGTCACTTAAAAAACATTGTGATTTTTTTCAGCTTAATTTTAATAATGGACATTACATAAAACACATTTTTTTATGTATCTACCACTGTAATGGAAAGTAGCCTGGGAGCAGAATCAAAAATGATGAGTTAAAATTGCAAAATCTTAAAGGTTTTTTTAGGTGTTTTTTATTTTAATCATGCTTAAACATGAAAATATGTATCATTATATGAGTGGGTATGGATGGATTATTGAAATATTGTTTGATTATTCAGGTTTTGAGAAGGCCCATGAGTTGATATGTTGCATGGTGTCATGTTACGGACCAGATACGTGGAACGGGTACGAGTCATCATATCATGCTTATGTCAACTTCCTCGGACGACAGTTCCTCGAGGATGAGGTATTTTTATTACATGTTTTGCAGTAGATTACTGAATTATAACGGTTAATTATATTCTGATAATTTCACAGTAATGATTACCAAATATAATTTCACAGTAGCCGAACTATATTTGGCGTAAAAATAAAATATTTATCATTAATGAATGTTTTTTCAGCGGAAATGTAGTCAATCATAATAAAAAATGTACGTGATAACTGTAGTTCGTAAATATTTACGAACGTTGTGCTGAAAAACATCTAAAATCTAAAAATAATCATGGTATTATATTTTGCTTCAACATTGTGACGTCATTATTTGATGACGTCATTAAGATAAGAGCATGACGTTACGCGGCAAAAATCAGTAAAATGGTGTAAAAATCGTTAAAAAATCATGAAATAAACAGAAAATTTGTTTGTTTTACATGTGAGATCAAATAATATTTCACTCGTGAACCCCATCTATTATATTTTCACTCGTGGCTACGCCACTCGTGGTAAAAATTGCATCTGGTGTTCACTCGGTGAAATATTTTTCGATCTTACACTGAAACAAACAAATATCCTCTATATCTTTTTTACTATAATGCATTTGTGAAATTTGGCTTGCCCTGAATGAGATCTGGTCCAGTTCATTGTTTAAAGGATTCTATTTTGATAAAGTTTAGCTAGTAGTTTAGCGTTTGTTAAGATTACACAAAAGAGCATACTGGGTTATGCTCTGCTCCATATAATACTGCCATGAAAATGCCTTTATTTCAGGTAACATTAAGTGAGTAAATGAAATGATAAGGCTGGAAACTAGGGCTGAAAGTAGATATAAATTTGTTTGTTGCTTTTAAAACAGGACCATAGAATAGTTAGCAACTGTGTTAAATCGCAGTAGTGATAATTGTGATGCTTCTTTAAGACCTTTTTACTGGTATTGTAATGTGTAGGAGACAGAAACAACTAAACTAGTAACAGTATTTAAACATGTGAATAGTTGGTATTTGATAATACCTTAATTTAAGAATCATGATATATATTTCAGACATTACACAAGTTTGAGATGTGTAAAACTTTGGTATTTCTCCTGTCAGCAGCCCCAAATGATAAGGTAAGATTGTCTGACATAAGTGATAGCAATCTGACATAAGTGATAGCAATCTGACATGAACGATAGCAATCTGACATAAGTGATAGCTATCTGACATAAGTGATAGCAATCTGACATAAGTGATAGCAATCTGACATAAGCGATACCAATCTGTCATAATTGATAGCAATCTGACATAAGTGTTGGCAATCTGACATAAGCTATAGCAATCTGACATAAGCAATAGCAATCTGACATAAGCGATAGCAATCTGACATAAGTGATAGCAATCTGACATAAGCGATACCAATCTGTCATAATTGATAGCAATCTGACATAAGTGTTGGCAATCTGACATAAGTTACAGCAATCTGATATAAGCGATAGCAATCTGACATAAGCAATAGCAATCTGACATAAGTTATAGCAATCTGACATAAGCAATACCAATCTGTCATAAGTGATAGCAATCTGACATAAGTGTTGGCAATCTGACATAAGTTATAGCAATCTGTCATAAGCGATAGCAATCTGACATAAGTGTTGGCAATCTGACATAAGTGATAGCAATCTGACATAAGTGATAGCAATCTGACATAAGTGATAGCAATCTGACATAAGTTATAGCAATCTGACATAAGCGATACCAATCTGTCATAAGTGATAGCAATCTGACATAAGTGATAGCAATCTGACATAAGCGATAGCAATCGGACATAAATGATAGCAATCTGACATAATTGATAGCATCAGACATAATATTAGTGATCTTACACAGGTATATTGTTCTGATATCAAGTTTAATGCTCTCAAATTTATCAATTATAGTGTAAAAATATGTTTAAGTAACAGTGCTTTGATTTATGAAATGTTATTTTGGTAATAAGTTTATTTTTCTTTTGGTAATAAGTTTATTTTTCTGTTGTTAGTTTTATTTATTTGTAACATGACATGTGATGTTGCAATTTGAAACGTTCTGATATTAGTAATAATTATGTCTGCCTACTGAGTTCAATACGGAGAGGTTTGGATATGTTATCCAGTGGTCACTAGTTCTATTCTTGTATGAGGCAAAATTTCTCGATGACTGTCAATCTCTGACATTGAGTTTAATGGTCATTTGTCTTGCACTGCTGATTCAGAAATCCTGTGGGATTTAATGTCAATCACTTACGGAGAAATTTGGAATTACTACTTTATTACCCAGGGAAGGTGGTTTGGTTAACCAAGATACGACCCAAAATATGTAAAAATCTATGTAAAACCAACAAGCAAAACAAGTAATATGAAATATTTTCTTACTAGGAAGAGACAATGGAGCCACCTTGGATACGTCCAATAGTGAGAGGACTGGATAATATACTGAGGAGTAAAATCAGTAAGTTAAAATACCTTGGTTTATATACAGTTCATCACAGACTTTCTTTAAAATACTTTTCTATAACATTTCCCTAAAATATTTTAATATAAATCTATATAAAATTGCAATATTGTGATGATATTTGTACAGATTTCAAAAAATGTGTTACAGTTAGTAGATTCTTTAGCTATTCCTTAACTGTAAAAGCCATAATTCAAAAACTGTAGTCAAAATAAAAAAGTCAAATTCATAACATTCATGTATGCGAGATGCAATATTGTTATTTTCTGGAGTAATGACATGATAATTAGAATACACCATTGCATCTTACAAAAATGTTGCAAAATAGGGATAACAAAAGCTGATATAAGTAGGCGAGAAGTACTCTTGGTATTTTACAATATTACCTGACGTCAGTCAATAGTTATTGATTCAGTAGGGTTTGTGCAATCCTTTAGTACTGGCACCCGGCATCAGTGTTTTAACATATGTTACAGGTCCAGCACAGAGGGAACCAGCATTAAAGCTTGCATCTATGATGGTACAAGTGTGTGGTATATATTCAATTCAACCACCGTACACATATGATTTTAAACTGTTCCTGTTAACTACACATCTATGCTGTGTAGAGGTCAGGATGGTTCTAGAAGATCCAGATCTCACGTTGGTTAGTACACATTTTTATGTAGAACATTTTATATGCAGGCAGGATAGGGACAAAAGCCCCACTTAAGCATCTAGAATTGATATGTTCATATCAGATGAAACGTCTATGCTGTGTTGCAAAGGTGCTTGAAGTCTAATATCTCCTTCATACCTTCATATATCTATAATTTACATAAAGTAAAGAAAGTTATCATTGCAAACCTTGTGATTATTTTATATATATGGGTAGGGTAGGGGTTTGTGTGTTAGACGTCAGGCATCTGTGTTGTGTAGTGGTAATAGGAATAATAGCAGAAGATTTACTAGCGCTGTCATTGAAAATAATGATATCAAACCCGAAATTAAATTCTCAAGGGTCGATGTTTGACTATAACAACAAAACATACTTCCTTTAAGACTGATATATTTGTGATTTCTTAAACAACATGACGACAGTATACACTGTACTAGCTATTTTATTTGAAATTCTATCAATATTTGGCTGCCTATAAGTTAGTGACAGGCCTAGATCGTAATCATATAATGACATTAACTCTTTACATCATATGCATCTTACGCTTCTAATTTTGTTTTGTTAACATTTCCTGCATTCATTGTGCACAATGGATTTAAAATTGTGATGTATTACAGCATGTCTGTGATGGTTAGAATTAAAAGATAGTCTTCATTTCTATACTGAACATGTGTAAAGTTGGTTACTGGATATGCTTCCAGTTATTGAAATTGTCTTGTTTCTTAATGAAGGCTTCAGATAAAGGGAGGTTACTATCATCATGTTATACATTCATGGAAAATGTGATAAATCATTTAACATCTGGGGCAACAATTGACATAGATGATCGTCAGGTGATGCAGCTACACTGTGCAATGGTTGGAGCATTTGGTGCTGTGATAAACTTTCTTAAACGTGTCTCCTTGGATACAGATGTTCAGGTAGAAAATCTCTAATCATATAATATTCTCTATACCAAGGAGTTCTCTAATATTCAATAAATAATCTCTAAACCAGTGATTACTCTACATTCAGAACTGCCTCGGCTATTATCTATAATAACCTCGGAAACAATACGGATTGAGAGTAGTTCTACCACATGGTTAACAGATGTAAACAGAAACAGAGATAATGTAAAACGAATGTATATATTTGACATCTAATGTCTGTTCCGGTACTCTTATGCTTGAAAATATGTCTTGACAACAATTTGTAATTTAAATATGCTCACTGATGTTCAATTTTAAACAAATCCGACTAAATGTCAACAGGTTGGTTTTTTGTACTTCTGGTTTCTACAGCCATATTAATAAATATATAAATAATGTATTATTTGCTTTTGTACCTATGAATTCACTTATTTTAGGTGGACTTTTACTACATATATTGGAAATAAACTTGTCAACAACTCCAATTATTAAATTACTATTTGTTTACATGTTTAGTTTCTTAACGTAGGTTAGACCGGAATATCGCATCCTTTCTGTGTATTCTTACTATTGTGTTCGAGGTCCTTATCCGAAGACTGACGAAAAGGGCCGAGTAGTTGCAATTGGATTACTCTATAACATCAAAAATACTCTCTAACCTGATATTACTCTGTAATTGGTTGTTTGTCTTGTTTTTAGGCTGTTTTTTTTTTTAAATACAATTTTTGTCGTATCTTGTCAATCTGACCACCTTTCTGGCCTTTAACACAGTATTATTGTGACGGTATAGAACTGTTCACTAATTAGAGGAGAAAATGTGTAAATGGCTGTTAAACTCTGATGGAATGATCAATAAAAAGTATCCTGTTGATGGTCAAGGCTTCAGGTCCATGTCAGGCTGCACACTGCACATTTTCGCACACTGTGACATAATATAAAACCTTGAATGCAACATGGTCTTACAAGAACTTTTTTTAAGCTGCTGAAATGAAGAATCTTGACTTGTAATCACCTGGTATTATAAATTATGTAATTTCATAATCAACTAATGATAACTTTATTAAACAAAGTCAAATTCCATCATTTTTAGATGCATTATTGGAAGAATAGGGTCAACCATGCTTTTGTGTTGGTGTGGCCGTAACTCTTTGGTTAGTTTTTTTTGCGTGCAAGTTGGTATCTCCAAAACTACTGAAGAGAATGAATTAAAACTTCACGCTTTTGTTCGCTGTGATTATTTTACATAATGAACGTAGGTCCTATAACTCTAAGTAGCCTTGTTACAGAGTTATGCCCATTTTCTTACTGTCAAACAGTTAGAATAGTTGATCATGCTGTCTGATGGATGGCTTTTGTTGTGAGTTCAAAATTCGACAATATATAATTATGTTTTTACAGTGGAATAGCATTATTCTGGCTACAGTGAGGGTCCTCGGAGCATGGATGGCGGAGGAGACTTCGGCACTGAGGGAAGAAATCTATGAACTTATACCTTTCTTAGTACAAATCAGGTTTGCACTTTATTCATTTTTGGTATTTCTTAAGAAATTGTATCTTTAGTTGCTTTTGCTTTTTATTTCCTTTCCTGTTTCTTAAAAAGGTTGATTTTTAGTTCTTTTTGCGTGTTCGGTTTTTGGTTCATGATTTTTCTTTTTAGCTCATGGCTGCCATTATAGAAGTAAATATATTGTTTATAATGCTGGTAGTTAGGATTTAAGTCCTAATTGTAGCTGAAATACCAACATTGTCCAGCTTTTGTAGTTGGTAGTAGATCTGTAAATTGGTGAATTTTGCCATAATTTGTTTGGTTGATGGATCATTATTTTGTCTTTCATTGCAGTAAAATGTGTATACCCCCAGATAAGTTGAGGAATAAAGCTATAGAACAAGGACATAGTAAAGACAATGAAAAAGGAAACAAAACTGCAACAGAAAATGAATCAAAATCCATAAATGATCTAGATAATAATGAAAATATCAAAGACAGTGTTGAACCAGTGGTAGTAGAAAGTGATAAAGATTTGAGTGCAAAGATGAATGGTGTGTCTGTGATGGATAAAGATAATGATAGTGAATCTATAGAAAAGATTGGGGAAGGTACTGATCATGTTCAGGGATCAAAGACAGACAAGTCAGTGTCAGAACAGTCGGGGGATCAGGTTAATAATGGGGGAGATTCTGAAACTGCAAATGTAAAAAGTGTTGATTGTAGTAATGGTTTAGATAATGAGAAGGTAGAAAATAATAGTAAAGATTTGGTTGAGGAGGATGATGTTAGTATGGGAGAAAAAGCTAAGAGATTAAGTGATTCCAGGCTTGAGAAGGAAGTTTTGAATGCTGCTGAGCTGCAAGAACTGCATGAAAAGGCAGATATATTACATTTTCTGTTACCAGCTTTATGTCATTTGACAGCAGAAGAGGACCCGAGACATATACTGTTACAATGTGGAGGTCTAGGTGTCCTGGATCTATACATGTGGCGGCAGTGGGAGAGACTTGTAGATCAAGAAAATCTTAGGGAAACTCTGGTAAACATCTTTTTGTTTTAGTTTACTTATTTTGTGTTTGTTTTAAAACATGTTAGTATTAATATTCTATAAAAATAGTGTTGTAGTTACCTGTTAGTGCTTGTATTAACATTTTAGACAACCATTTTAGAGTCATGCAAACTTAAGCAAGACCTTTCTATAGACTGCTCAATTTAATTATTCCATCCAATCAAAAAACAGATGTTTTTATGATTACTTCTCTCTAAGATAAATTTCCGTTTAACCAATATAAATTCATTGATATCATTATCTCTATATGCTAAAGAGAACAATGCCTCTTGCTTGTGCAACTAGTATAGCAAGAGTACTGTTTGCACATTTTATTAAAACCTGACTTGAATTTATACAATACTGTTGGCAGCTCAATTAGGCAGCGTGGGCCTTGTGGTTAACAAATTTGATTAGTAATCTAAGGATTGCTGACTGCGTTGGTTCAAACCCTGCTGTGGGCAAGCCATTGTTTCCTTGGGCAAGAAACTTTACATTCATTGCTTAGAACTGGTTGGTTCCAGGAATGGAATAGAGAGTATTTCAATAAGCTAATAGCTTCCAACACAAATTAAACTAAAATAAATTTGTATAAACTAGTAAGGCTTTTTGATATAATTATGTAAATTTTTTTAAAATTCAAAGCTGGACACAACTATTGTACAGTCTGTTTACAGTCTTAAAGGTAAAGTTGGTAAAGATTTATACATGGTATTATATGTATATGTGTCTATATGTTTCAGTCGAGCCTGGTAATATTGTGTAATATATTCCTGAACCTTATCATTGTTGAGCCAGCCCTCGTACCAGAAAACCAGGAATTTTGTCATATTCTTTTACTTGTGTGTAAAGGAATAAATTTAGCTGGTATGTATGCTATGTTTATTGTAATCATTTTTATTTTATTTTACTTTTTTGTTGACTTTTTCTCTGAAAAGTCCATGGTATTTTACCCTTACAATGTTAAATGTCTTTAATTAACTTGAACATCTTTCAATCTGGACGAAACCATTCATTTTAGGTAAAATTTCAAAAAATTTTATTGACTGAATAGCAGAACAGTGCACACCATGATCGTACAGTATAAATGTGTTTGTTTATGTTAGTATGCACTGGTTGCATTAGTAGACTCAGGCTATGGGTTGAACCTCAGGATAATTGCAATGACTGTAAAATATTACAGGCAACTTCTGCAGGAAGTTGTTTAATTTTTCAATTTATAGTAGTATATGACCCGGTGGGCTGTTGTTTTGTTGTTTTTTTCTTTCATGCCAACTAATGACAAGTACATTTTTTACAGCTCATTAGCTAAGTAATTTTCACACTATTGTTAAGTAAAATTACCCAGTGACATGTAATTGCTTATCCATGATGGTTATCAGACTTCCAGTTGCTCAAATTTAGCACTCTGAAATCAAAACACATCTACCCTCCGCCAGAGAGTTCAGTATCTAAATCAGAATACATATAAAATATGAATTAAATATGCATTGTAGTAGTTGAAGTGAAACAAAAGCCATGTTGATTGAAAAATAATTTCTTATTTTAGAGCGAGATCCGGACTATATTGTATTATGGTCTCACATGGTAACATTGGGGCTGATGCTCATCCGAGCCTTACACTTGAATATTGGTATGTTAATAAATTTACTACCTTCTTTATGTAGTTTTAAATATCGTTATTGGCACATTTGTTAAGCTTTTGGTATGCAGGAATGGAGTTTGTGACTTGTCCTCTCTGATAAATTGAAGGAAGGGGAACAAATGCCTCGAGATCTTCCACCTTGAATGCTGAAAATTTAACTGAAGCAAATAATTGTTAACATCATATCTGTAGAAGACATATATATTTATAATTTTATCATATTGTATGTTTTCTAGGACTATTTTTCATTGAATAATCGTGATATTTACATAGTTTTATATACTTAGCGGCTTTCAATTTATGATGAAATTACATTTTTTTTCTTCTGAAAAAGGGAAGAAAGCTGTATTATAAATTCAATATAAAGATTCCTGACAGGTTATATGGCTGTATGTAAATGTTTTTTTTTACAATATAACCTGAGCTGCTAGGCACAGTTTATATAATACAAACATAACCGCTTATATAGGGCCATATAACCTGTAAAAATCTTTATAACTAATACTTTATGGTAGTAGTGTCAACGAGCACAGAACTTTTAAAATATTTACTATTTAAGATAAAACTAAAACAAAAATTGAACAAGCATTTTATGAATAATTATATATTATGTGTCATGTTTTACTTTGTCTAGACGATTTCCTTGAAAAGGACAGTGTTGTCAAGTTTTTCGAGTCATCTATCAGGTTTCTGAAAGGAGCCTATACACCTAAATCCAGGAAGAGACAGGCTACCCTTGATATTGTAGATACATACAAAATGGCATGGGAACAAATTTCACAGACTTGGTTTCTTAGCATGCAAGGTAAATAAATTTACGAAATTGAGCGGACATTTTTTAACGTGTAAATATGAATAGGTTGCCATATGTCATATTTATCAAGCTCTGAAGGTTAATTGGTTATGTTGCATTTAAGTTGTTAACTGTTGTAAGAACTTAGGAAATGTTCTACTTACCAAGGTCTAGTGTTGATAAGAGGTTTTTGTTTGCACAATCAATTCTTGTCACTAGAAACTTCACACATGTTTTCAAGGTCATAATTGTAGTTCACTTCTCAAGGACCAATTAATCTAGCTGAAATATTCAAAGGGATATCCTTATCAGCTGTACATCTTGGTCAGGGAAACACTTGGTTAAAGTATTAATTGTAACTTAATAGCTGATTAACCACTGACGGTTTTCACTTTAAATTTTGTACTGTCAAAGACTCCTAGTTAGGATTTTACAGAATTTTTCCCCTTTCTTAACTTTTACATGATCTTTAAAGTATTTTAAAACCAAGAATGACATATTGGTGCACCATAGCAGCAAATGAACAACACAAATCTTAAAAGTGGATAGGTCTACAATGGGTAAATTTTTTATTAGTTTTTCAAATATTTAAAAAAGAAAACATTTAGCCAATGTATCATTTGGATATTCTTATAGAATGCTGGTTGAAAAAGAATTGTTGGTAAAATTGCTGAATAATTATATTTTGTTGTAGAACACTTTCTTATCTGCTATATAAATATATGTAATATTGGATCGTGTATCTCACACTTGCCAACAACTTCCATGTATAATTAATTTGTGGTTTGTTGTTGTGCCTGATAACTTAATATTATCAACACAAAATTTTATTCATTGTATTACATACCTTTAGTTATAGACCAATTCACTTTAATTGTAATGACTTCCTCTCTGAAAATTTTACACTTGAAAGTTATATTTCCATAACTAGAAATAAGGGGAAAAGAAAGGAATTAAAGGGAGAAAAATTGAACATGTATTGAAACAATTATCTGTCTGTTTATTTTGGAGTAAAAGATCAATATAATAGTTGTTGTTGTTGTGTTTTTTCAAGCATTTGCATACTGTATATCAACATATGAAGATTTACCGACCATTGTCTTAAAAAGTGGCTGGTTACCAGGTCTCCTTAAAATACTCACTGATGTGAAAGGTTTGTCAATGTTTAAATTACTTTACAAGCTTTCCAGGTATACTTTAATGCTGCGCCCGTCCAGATGAGCAAAATTATTTAAATAAAATCAAACCTGAGAAAAAATGTACCAAGATTTTAGTAAATGTGACAAGATTCAAAATTCTAGTATTAATTTACATGTCATGTGCGATTAATGACCAAATTTTTAGTATTTATATCTATATTTCTACTGCGTTACTAACACAGTAAGGGCTATTTTTGCAAATTTTGACATCTTTTTGGTACTTTACATGGGTTGTAAGTGACATTGATAATGTGTAAATTGCATTATTTTGGTAACTTCACAATATTATACTGTTAAGTACATTTTTAAATTTTCATGAAAATTAGTAAGAATCTGGAGGCATGCTGCTTTAATATTTCTGTCAGGATTTTAAAGGAGCTTTTTTAAAGAAAAATAACAGAAAGGCTTGTTATATATACACGCAAGTCTGATTAAATCAAAACTATTATAGATTTCATATCGTAAAACAATGAACAACATTTTGAACAAAATATTCCTAAAATTCTGTTTCATGAGTTTAAAATATTAATGATAACCACATTTATTTTTTGCATTGAACATACATGACATTTATTTAATTAAAACTTTAAACATTGCTGCAATCAAATGATATAATATACTATTGTACCTTATTCTCATTGTTTGATTATTTTCAGCAAATTCTGTTGCCGAGGAAACACGCAGCTGTTTCCTGTTGTTGTTGACTGCTATTGCTAAGGTAGATAAATCAGCAAAGTCTGTGATACGAGAGAAAGGAGGGCTAGATTTAGCTAGGTATGATAGTATACAAGTTAATATAAACCATCTATTAACAGAACGTCAGTGGCTGAGTGGTTATGGTTGGAGAATTAAAATCATTTGCACCGTCACTACTTTTGGTTCATATCTGCCTCAGACAATAGAATGTTTCATGTTAGGTAGCTTTCAAGCTAGTTTATAATATGTTGGTGGTTCCACTTGTTCTTACAATAATGAATGTAAGGGTACCCAAGATATTCCTTCACCAGTAAAGCTAAATTGACACCATTTTACCTTTAATAGATATGATTTTTTTTGCAGAATTAAGAAATTTTAAAAAACCCTTCTAGGACATGATAAAATCATTTTGAGACCTTTATCTAGGATAAAATAAAGTGCTTCACAAAAAAATTATCAAGTAAAAAGAAATTATTATGACTGTGATTTAAAAGTGTTGATTTCTATTTCTGTATATGCAAGATTTCAACATTAACAACAAAGAAATAAACTGTATCAAATTGTTAACTTTAACCTTAAAGTTTTTATCATCAGATCTGCATTTTACTTTTCATATCTTGTGTTTATCATAATTTGTTAATTAGGCATGTAAGATTTTAAAAATGATATATGTTGTTCACGAGTTTTTTTCTGTGAAACATAGGCCCTACAGCTTTCTGTGGAGAAATTGGAAGTTTCTTTTATCACCTTATTATTGACTGATATCTTAAATATAAGGTGTCTTGATATCTTACTGACCTCTACCCTTTGGTTTCGGGTTGATTTGATGAAGGTCATAGTGACTAAGGCTATAAATAAATGTTTCTACTTTGTACTTTGTTTAGGTTTGTGAAAGTGACATTGGGGAACCTTCAATAACAATTGTGTGAAGTAATTCTTGTTTTCATCAATGTTATCTTATTGAACATAATTTGATATACTTTATATATTGACAGATCTTTCAAGTCATCTGAGTTACAAGAAATCCTTCAGGCATCATAAATTGTCCTCATGATGATGATTACTAACCATGGAGACCAGGAGAATTCCAGGAAGTCAATTGTTGCCATGGAAACTGTGGATTTAGAACAAGACATTCTTGTCTTTCATTTTAATCACAGTCACTGAATTCTATATCAGCTGTTCCTGCAATGTTTGACTTCTACGAAGGACTTTTAGAACCATGAAAATTAGCAGTTACCATGGAAACCAAGCATTCAACCATTATTTTACCATTTGATGATCACTTAATAAATAGTGTGTTCAGACATTTACTAAAAAGAAAAACCAGAATGTATATGTTTGTCTTGAATAAAATATTCAAACCTTTAAATTGCTTGAGACTGGCACTGACAGGGACTTATCAGTATCATCATTTTAGAGTCAGGCTAGCCTGCATATCTGTATAATTTATTTTGAGTCTTGAGCCTAATTCCTTATTCTTTTGGCAAATTAACAAGCCTTTTCAATAGATGAACAAAACAGGGTCAAATCTTTGAAAAAAAATAGGATAATGGTTTTTATATGAATTTTTGTTGTTGTTTAGAAATATGAGGACATGTTGCTCAAAAGTTCTCCTTGGCTCAGGTGTTAGGCTAAGACAGGTAAGTTTGGAGATCAGAATGTAAACTTGATACACTAATTTGGTTTTAACATATGGAAATTCTTATCTCCCATACTTCAATCTAAATAATAATGGCTACAGCAGCTCTGAAATTTAATCAGAAAAGCTTTTATTTTAACATTGTTAAGAATATCTACAAAAATCATTCTTAGATTTTGTTTCATCTTCAATTAAAATTTGATATTTCATACAATTTTGGCTGGCTATGGCTGGAGAGAACTGTTTGAATAAAGACATGTATTGTTTTGCCATTTAAAAAAAGAACAGCTATTTGATTGGTTGATTTGAACATGATGATATTTGAATATTGACCAATGGCATTGTTCCTTTTATAGACTGGTCTTCAATCTTTCATTTGTTGGTTTAAACCAGTCATTGTTAATATTTTAGAGGTATTGATATGTTTATTTTTGCACTGATATCTAAATATGAATATTTATATTATAACTTTTTATGTGCTTTTAACTAATTGAAGTTTATGACTTTAGAATTTGTTTTTCTTTTTTTTTGGTTGTTGTGAAGATTTGAAATATTAAAGCTTTAAAAGTAATATGTTATTGTCATTTGTTATGCCATTATTTTAGGTTCATGAACATAAATCATACCAAGGCATTTATACAAAAGATGTTCACACATTAAAAAACTAAACAAGTCCAGTTGAAGGATTGTTCATTAAGGATACATATCATTAACAAAACCTTGTTTCCTGGTTGTTTGACACATGTTTAGTCATATTTCGGCTGTTGATCCTAATCGGCTTTACTGGGTAACTAACCAGTAATTACCAATAAAACAGTTCACAAATGACTACTAAAAATTTTACTTGATTTCTGAACCAGCAGTGAAAGACAAATGACCATTGGACTTGATGTTTGAGATAAATTAACATGGAGAAATTTGGCCTCTATCGAACAAGTGACCTCCACACCACTCAAATGCTCTCCCTATTGAGCTAAATGTAACCTCATAATATCTACACTGAGTTAATCTCTTCACTGCAGTAATTGTATAATTACAGAAAAAAATACTTGCCTGGACATTTCTAGAATAATAACAGGAATTCACTATATCAGATGGATTCTTAGTTTCCTATTTGTGTATGTAAGATGTACAAAATGTTTACTTTTGTAGAAAGGAATGAAATTGAGTTAAATGTATTGTTTTCCCAACCTCAAACAAAAACTATCAAACAATCAAATCATTTCATATCCATAGTAACAACAGTATACCTGTTTTGTTGGCAAATGAAGGTTACCTGTGTGACAGTAGGGCCCCATTGGAAATATTAAAGAGTTTTATAACCATAAATATTTTATCAATACTGTCTATTTATCCTCTTAACTTAATACATGTATACTATGTTTATGAATAAATATATGATATGTATTTGCTGTACTCGTGTAATCATTGAAAGATCCATTTGTTTAAGACCAGAATTCAAGTTGTCGCCCTTGGATGACGTCATTGGGGGTATAAGCTACGACCTGAAGTACATTTATAAAGGGATATAAAGATCTTAATCCTTAGTACCCTTGTAAGAACACCAAATTGAAATTGCCAAAATTTTGTGTAATTGAATAAGATATAAAGGTTGGTCAAATGATTCCAAACTATCATGTATCTTAATACTCTTACCGACCTGTGCGTTAAAGATAAAGTGGTGTATTTTTTATTGGTGATAATCTTTTGCAGTAAGCAGGTTTATTTGGACTACACTGACCCGATAACCATACAACTCCCGTTTTAAAGTGGTTTGTCCATTGTCTAAGCTATTAATTGTTAATTGAGTGGAAAGGTTGTACATGTAATAGCCAGAAAACTGTATGATAATCTATATTATGGTTTGATTTTTTAACATTTATTTTTTTGTTCAAAGCTTTTATTACTCACTGCAGCTAAAAACTCTTGTTCCATGTTGATGATTGGTTATATATGGACATTTATATATACATGTACAAACGTTTTCTGAAGAAACTTTAAAAGGCGATTGTTTTTATTGAACAAGTTGTATCCATTAACTAAGTTTTAATTAGTAAATTTTATATTCTGACATTTCCATCTGTAAGACTTAAAAGGGACTCCACTGAGGTTTTTTGACATGACAGGACTGGAAATATTTTTTTGAGATTATTACTCCATTTGATGTAGATCTATACTAATAGCACTTGTGCAAAATTTCAGATCATTAGCTCGCTCCGTTTTTCCAGAATAATTATTATAATAGAGAAAAATGACCAAAAATTAAAAAGCGTTTAAGGTGACAACAGACACTTTCCGTGGTAATCACATAAATGTCATTTAAACCAACTTATTTTAGTAATAATTGTTATTTATTTAATCTTTTTGCATTAAATGTCGTTGATCATCATAAAAAATAACATATTTGAAAAAAATGTCTTTGTAAATGATTGATTTTTAATAAAAATCCTAAAATTTTAAATCGCCATATCAAAGTCATTTTTTATTTTTTTGTCATCAAACTTTTGGAAAATAAACATACTTATAATATCTGGGGAACCGTGTCTCAAATTTTGTCTATCTTTTCTCAAAAAAATATTACGTAACGTCAAACATTTTATGCGACTTTTTTCACCATACATATTACGTAATTAAAGATAATTAAGTCGCTGATTGAGCAAACAAAAATCCCTGACACGGTTCCCTCCGTAAATGAATTCCCTTTCATGTGCTTTAAACCGCATGTTAATTGCTTGATTATTAAAAAAGTTATGCCGATTCAAAGTTAGTCCGATCCGCATCAAACGAAGTGTCATAAATTGGCTGTTCTCTCTCGGACCCCTACGTTTCACGCTAAATAATTACATAATACACAAATATCGCACCAGAGAGGGTCACAAGTTGCGGTAACATACACTAACAACATTTTAGAACAGAACAGAACAGAACATATCTTTTATTCACCCAGGAACAAGAAGATATAATATCGTACAACATGGGGTTATTACGAAATTTACATGAACACAAAATAATACAGTATCCGGTCAATGAGTGTTACAATGGTACAAAATCGTAAGAAAAAGAGAAAGAGAAAAGAAAAAAAAATGAAATGAAATATAAGTTTTAAAAATTGATTGCTATTTAGAAACACGTGGGTTGCTGGAGACGGGGGAATGCTCACATTAAATCAACATTAAATAAATACTGATGTCACTCGGTTAATTTTTTTTTTTATTTATTTTATTTTCATGAATCGAGTGCGACTTTCAAGAAAAAACACGAGAAAAGTAGTCCGCTATCTATGAATGGAATTCCACATAACTGTTAATTGGGTTACTACTAGAATACGATTGGCTGTTAGTAAAGATTTCAGTTTGCCATTGGATAACTTACTGGAACAAAGCTAAAAATAAAAATAATTGTTCCGTACAGAATAGGGGCATGTTTACGTACAGAAGTGTTATTACAGGTTAAATTATCGTATAGTAAAGGTGAATTGGACTTAATTGACATTGTCTGGTAAGTGCATACGTTCATTTATAGTTTCATAAGAGTATGAATTGGTTTTAAGCTTTGTAGTTAAAAAAAAAAAATACATATAAAATGACATTTCTTTTCATAATTAATATTATGTGCAAAAATAACAAAAATAAATATAAGTAAAGATAAATAAAAAGAGGTAAAAAGAGAGGTATTGGTATCTTATCACTTGTATAGGGGCCTATCAGAAATTTTTTAATATAAGTCGTATGAAGCCACATACTTTCGAAAGTGTCCTTACGGAAGTTGATGTTAATAGAAGCTTAAAACCATAATCTGATACGGTATTTTCATGAAAGTTGATTTATCTGAAGAGTGTTCTTCTTTCATTTTGAAAACGGTCACAGTTTAACAAATAATGTCGTTCCGAACCTATTTCATTACGGGTACATAAATTACATTTTCTTTCTTGAAGTAAGGTTCCATCCCATCTGCCCGTTTCAATTGGGAGCCTGTGATTTGCAGTTCGATATTTAAATAAAGTGATACAATCACGCATTGGTAATAGCTTTAAATAGTTTTCAAAATCTGGGCTTTCTTTAAAGTTACTGTAAATTATGCCTTTATTAGACAACTGAATTTGTGAATGCCATGTTTGTCTAAATTGATCTATAAGTGTTTGTTTTACTGATCTATGTATATATTTTTCTATTATATTATGTTGATTTTGCCAAAGATCTGGTCTCCCTACCCCATTTAGAATACTTTTTATTTTATGACCCAGTGACATCTGACCAATTAAAAAGTTGCTGATTAATATCAGTTTATAACAGAAATTTCTTCACATCTTAACGTGATTTACCGTTAGTCTGGTATCGGTTGCACATATCACGTGACTTTCGGTAAAATTTGAGGCACTCGGGGGGGGGGGGGGGGGGGAATGGGACGTATTTGTGCACCGCTAGCGGGATATTTAATTGTTTCACATTTGAAGTTTATTATTATTATCATCAGCATTATTATTATATTATACCAGTGTCACTCTATCTGTGTACTCGTGTATGAAATTCCGTTAAAATATAAATTAAAATAACAAAAAAAACTGAGCTTCTGACAGTATTTTAAAGTCCATGGTAGATGTACAAATAAGAACGGGATTTTATATATTTTTTCCTCCAAATTGATATAAATGCTTCACATATTTTAATAGAAATAAAAGGTATCACTCGATCATTATGATCTGACCTTCTTGACTTCTATTGTCATGAAAATCATCTATGCACGGCATAGAGATCCAGTTTCTACTGGGATATACAACAAATTCCAAACTTTCTCCCAGGTTTATTAGTACTGTGTTCGATTTACTAGCGAACAATTTATTCAAAGCATTCACTGATAATTTATTTTATTATCTTTTTTTATTGATTCATAGAGAAATAATCATGCTTAGACAACCTAAAATGGTTTAGAAATTTGTCAGGGAGGCCTTACCACAAGTCATATAGGCGTTCACATAAAAAATGTTGTCTGTTGTTGTTGTTGTTTTACTTGACATTGTTAGAAAACGAGGTTGAATGTAAAGCAAGCCCTTGAATCCGTACAAAAGTCCATAAACTCAATGTAATATCTATCAGATTAACGGGACAGACAAATTATTTTCACACATTATGGATATTTTAGCAACTATATTTTTAATCAACCCCGTGGTCGTGCGATTTGTCGCTATGCTTAATTATTTATGTTTCATACATTATGTTACGTACATTGGCCGACAATTTCTTATTTTATAAAAAAGGCTAAATAAAAGGTAGACGATATTCATAAAAGATGTACGGTATTTGTACGATACATGAATTACGAGTAGTATGGACCAGTATGGACCGGTAATTCACGCATATATGGAACTACCGATTTCCCTCATTGATGCCTCAACAGGGGGCGGAGCGTTATCGATAATTGACAGGTTACGCGATAGCAGATAAAAATAGTACAGGTACCGTTTTAAAACGTTTAAAAACACATTTTTTGGACTAACTGCTTCCAAAATTAAATCACGAATGTGTTCAGAAAAGGTTGATAAATATACTAAGCAAAAAATCTCATTTTAGTATTTTCAGTGATAATTGACTCCGTTGTCACCTTAAACGCTTTTCACTTAAATAGAACTGAAAATAGCGCAAACATATGACTTGCAATGTATTTCTTGTATATTTCTTAACTATATTTTATTTATATTTCTGTTTTAAATGCTCATGTTTATCTATGTGAAAAATTAAAATTTTATGTTTTAGGCTTGTAAACCTCAGTGGAGTTCCTTTAACTAAAATACAACTCCCATTTTAAGGTGGTTTGTCTAAGCTATTAATTGTTAATTGAGTGGAAAGGTTGTACATGTAGTAGCCAGAAAACTGTATGATAATCTATATTATGGTTTGATTGTTTAACATTTTATTTTATTTGACTAAGCTTTTATTACTGCTAAAAACTCGTGTTCCATGTTGATGATTGGTTATATATGGACATTTATATATACATGTACAAAGGTTTTCTGAAGAAACTTTTAAAAGTGATTGTTTGTCATGAAACTTCATTGGTAATGTAGATCTATATAATTTTATTGGTATTTATTGTATTGTGTTCTGCTCTGTTACCAATAAAGGAACGTTTATTATGTTTATATTATCACAGGAACTTGATAATTAAATCAATAGATCACAAAATATACGAATATTTAAGGTATAGCCCTTATCTCCAAAAAAAATTTCAAGTTCCAGTGATAATATACATCCCTGCAGGATCCGTTTGAAAAATTAAATTAGGGTCCTCTGACCAACATTGCAATTTACACGATAACATTACTATTACGACACCAAATCGAAGATGGACCTCGGATCGAAAAACGAAGAATATTTTCATATAATTTCAAGGTAATGAAGTATATTTTTAGATAAAATTTACATAATTAATCATATTTAATCGTTGTTGACATTTTGGAAATAGAAAATTGTGATTATTGCCCTGTGGGTTTATAAAAATACCCTCTGTGTTTTTGCAATTGGTTTTCGCGACATATTAATTTTTTTTCTCGCGAAGTTGTCAATCCTTTTGTCCCCATCAGCAGGTAGTCATGTACAAAAGGTTTAGTTTAGTTTAGTTCACGGTTTTCTAATTAAGTAAATATTTGATGTCTCTGTTTTGAAATTCCACAGATGTATTGTTTTTCATTTTTTTAAACTTTCAACAAAGAATGAAATGGTGGTTTTCAAAAATTGAAGGTTTTCACTGGTCATTTTATTTCGTTTAAAAATGATATTGAGATTTAAAAATTAGTATGAAATTAGTTGCTACCTATGGGGCAGAAAGCTCATATGATATAATAATAGTAAGCATTACATTTTACATGTCTTTCTTGCACTTTGTAAATAAGTAAAAGTAGGTATTTTGTACCTTAAACAGAAATAAATAAATTTGTGGTGTTCAACCTATCATCATATGCTATGAAAATATATTTCCGAAAATATCCAAACTCCTAATAGTGATTTGCTTGGCTATGTTCTGTGACAGTGAAGCGAAGAAAAGGGGGACCACTGCGTCAGAGTTGGAAAATCCTGTCCATCATTTTTTATTTATCTTAAATCACAGTTGATGTTTTAAGATTATCATTAACAGGCTGGTGAAAATGCCCGATCGAGCTTATGACATAAAAATCATATTTCTAGAAAAATAAAGATATTTCTTCTAAACTTTGTTTGTTTATTGAGCATAATATATGACTTAAACAGAAAGAAAATATTTGGTTACTGTCACTGTTGTGAGATTTATTTCCCCTTTTTCATGTTTATATAACACATAATTTTTGAATACATTGGAATACATACATACCATGTTTCCAGCCACCCAGACAGGGGATTTGGCTTTAAAAGCACGGGACATTGGTGATTTGGCAATCTCGTTGATTAGACTCCTATGTATATTTCAGAAGTAAAACTTGTGTATAAAACTTTAAAGAAAATGGAATGAACCTTATATATATTCCTGGTTTAGACCACGGGGTCTTTTCCAGGATATAGCCGTTGATTCTTTCAGCATTATATGTTATTATACATCAGGAATTAAGTGATTTCTTCAATTATTTGATGTATAATTCAAATTCTTGATACAAAAAATGGTTTTATTTTACAGTGACAGTGAGGAAGATGTGAGGTCATCATCTAAAAATAGAAAAGATAAAAAGAAACACAAGAAACATAAGCATAAGCACAAGCATGATAAGACGTCAGACAAACACAGACATAAACACAAGAGGAGAAAAACAAGAGACAATAGATCAGATGAAGAGAACGAGTATATAAATGAATCAAAACGTCGCAAGATGGGGAATGAATCTGAACTTGGTAATGAGGCGGGTTTTGAAGAATCTGATTTAGAGAAATTGGAAGCTGCAAGGGCAGCTCTCAGGGCAGAGTTGAATGGTGTCTCCGATGATAGGTACGATGCTCTGTTAGAGGAGCAGTATAATGCTCTAAGTGCTCAATTAAAGGAGTATTCCGACCAGCAGGCTGACTCTGGTAATGAAAGACCTGAAAAATATGATGATCACATTGAATCTGCAGATTTCTTTCGACCAGAGTTACAACTTGCTATAACTATTAAAGGTGATTCCCGCGATGAAAGCCGGTCTGTTGCTGGAAGAGGAGCAAGTGGAAGCTCCAAACGAAATAGGAACTATAGAGAAGAAACAAGTAGATCTCAGGGTGACTTTGGTGATAGTAACGTAGATGTTGTAGGGATGAATAAATCCACATCAATCAATCTGATTGCAGATTATGGCTCCAATGAAAACAGTGATTCAGAAGAGGAAGGGGAAATAGGTCATGAAGAAGTTGGTAAAGATGACCTAGCTGATGAACTTTTAGAATATGCTATGAATGAAGATGAATATGCAAGAAAGTATAGACCTGAAAGTTCTGGCCATAGAAAAGAGGAAACATTTAAAAGCTTTGAAAGAGAATATGAAGAAATACGGAAAAGGAGAGAGAGAGAAAAAGAAAAGAAAAAAGAACGTGAAAGAAAGGAAAAGGAAAGAGCTGAAAGAAAAGAAAAAGAAAGAAGGAAAGAAAAAGAAAAGAAAGAGGCACGAAGAAAGGAGAAGGAAGATGCCAGAAGACAAAAAGAAAGCCAAAGAGCAGCAGAGAAAATAGCTGAAAGAGAAAAGGAAAGATCAAGGTAAGTGGTACTACAGTAATATGCTTTATTAGAACTTAATTATTTTTGAAAATCTGTTGATGGCATTGAATAAGGAAGGTAAGTAGAAATAATAATATCTGGTCATGAATATGTTTATAAAACACCATTAAGAATTCTGGTGTAACAAATTATGTGTACTTTATTTTGCAATTTAAAGTAACTTAGTTAGATATAGAATAAATTATTCTTGTCAAACATCGGGCTGAGTGTTTAATGTTTGTAACTTGAAATCACTGTTTGCCACACAAATCGGTTAGTTCAAATCTGGCTGGGAAATTTTAGTTCATTTATGTAATGAAACTTTACTGCTTGTTTACATGAATTTTGATGGACCTACTCAGGTGCCTGTTTAGTCCCTGAAATGTAACCCAGAGAGAGATACATAAGGTGTTCATCCACCTGCAAAACTGGACTTTCGTTATATGATTCTTTTACAGTGACAGTGTGACTAATACCTAATGAAAATATGTCTAGAAGTGCAAACTGTCTAAGTAAAGATAAATAAACTGTGCTTAAAGAGACTTATTTTAGTTTGACATTACTTTACGTGGCATAAAGAAGTTCAAATCAAATTAATCCAGCAGTTTATTACTGTCTAAGATATACCTGAAGTAAAAATGATGTAGCTTTCATGTTCGATATTCATTCTGATTCAAGTATATTATGATATAGAATTATATTCTATATACTGTAAACATTTACGACAGAGAATATTAATGACATTTTAGAGAATGTAAACTTTACAAGTTTTCAATTTGCAGATCGAAGTCAAGAAATGTTGATTCCCGTCAGGAATTTCACGAGGAAAGGAGGAGAGAGTCTCGTCTTGAAGATCATCGTAGAACTGAGAGTTATCAACGTTTGGAGGATCGCCACAGAATGGAGGATCTACGAAGACAAGAGGATAGGGAGAGTAGGATGAGAGATAGGGAGAGAGATATAAACAGGGGTCGTGACCTGCCAAGAGACCCTAGAAGGTTTGGTTTTATTTTGCTTTTTGTTTAACTTTTTTCTTAGATGTAAGATGTTTTTAGCGACTTTTTAAAGATTTAAGTATTTTTACTTATTTTTTCTTTCAATGTTTTAAGATTAGTTGATGATTGATAATCTTTTAATTTAATTCCCATGTATAATCAATTTTTCCATGACAGTTATTATAAATTATATAAATTTTCAGAGACAGAAGTTCTTCCCGTGGATGGCGAAGGTCAAGAGATCGACAGATCAGTCCACAAAGGCGCGGTCAAGGTCGACGGTCAAGGTCACGAGATAGAAGAAGTAGGTCACGGGATCGTAAGAAACAAGAAGATCAAGATAAGTTTAAAGGCAGTTTGTCAGAGGGTTTGTTTGTACAGAAGGAGCAGTCTTCTGATGAGGAAGTGTAAGAAATTTATTTAATTCAAAAACGCAAAAAAAAAGAAACAGCTGGGCTCACTCTGCTATTTGCTATATTAATCATTTGATAAAATTCTATGAGTTTTGTTACAGAATTTTATGCCAATATTACACTATTATGTTTTAATTTTGTATGAAACTGGAAAATCTCTCAGATTTGAAGTAGTCTAACAGAAATGTTCCACAAGATATGTTTGTTCATGATAGATATGCTCTTACATTTGGCATTAAACTAAATGTAATGTTTTTGGATTTGACATTGACTTAAATGTTATGTTTTCAGATTTGACATTGACCTAAATGGTATGTTTTCAGATTTAACATTGACCTAAACATTATGTTTTCAGATTAGGCAGTGACCTAAATGTTATGTTTTCTGATTTGACATTGACCTAACTGTTATGATTTCTGTTTTGACTTTGATGTAAATGTTTTAGTGAAAATGTCAAATGATTTAAGTTTTAACATTGACGTAAATGTTTTAAGTGTTGACGTTGATCCAGATGAAGAAGAAGATGAAGAGACGTTAATTGAAAGGCGAAGAAAAGAAAGAGAAGCGCTTTTACAGGTATTTGATTATCAAATTATTGAATGATTTTTTCTTGTAAAGATTTTGACAATAGTTATAGTGCTTTGTTGTTATGTTTTATGCTTAACATTGAAAATATTAGTTTAACCACTGAGATTTTAGCAATAAAAATAAGACATTGTAAAGATGTTAAAGGTATAAATATAGATGGGGAGGAATATAAAATTACACAATTTGCTGATGATACTTCACTTTTGCTAGATGGATCAGAAAATTCCCTTAATACTGTTTTAAAGTTATTAAATACGTTTTCAGAAATTTCAGGATTGAAAGTAAATTTTGATAAAACTAAAGTTATTTGGATAGGCTCCCTTAAATACAGTACAAGATCTATTAAGACAAAATGGAAACTGACGTGGGGTGATACACAGTTTAAATTGTTAGGTTTGATATTTGATGTTGATTTAGAAAAAATGATAGTTAAATTTTAATGAAAAACTTCAGAAAGTTAAAAAAAGTATTGGATACTGGAAAAAAAGAATGTTAACATCAATAGGAAAAATTACTGTTGTTAAGTCATTACTCCTTCCTTTATTCACTCATTGCTTTACAAGTTTACCAACACCTAATTCAGCATTTTTGAAAACACTTAATGACTTATTTTATAAATTTATATGGGAAGGTAAAGCGAAGATAAAGCAATCAGTAGTTATTAAAAAATATCAGGAAGGTGGTCTTAATATGATTGATATTGATAGTTATATACATTCTGTAAAGATAAAATGGTTTAAAAGATATGTTAGTAATAGTAACAGTAAATGTTATAAGCTAGTGATGGCTTTATTCAATATTGATAAAGTGTTCAGCACAGGTAAATTGTTTTGTAAATTGACAATTGATAAAATTAAAAATGCTTTTTGGATAGATGTTTTAAAAGCTTATATGATTTTTAGCTCGACTATTCGATAAGAATAAGTAGAGCTATTGCAGTCGCCCGAGCGTCGGCGTCCGCGTCGGCGTCGGCGTAACCACTTATGTTAAAGTTTTTGTAATAGTTCAAAGTCCATAGACATATGGCTTTGAAACTTTGCACACTTGTTCACCATCATGACCCTAACCTGTAGACAGGAGGAGGTAACTCTATCAAGCATTTTGACAGAATTATGCCCCTTTTTCGACTTAGAATTTACGTTAAAGTTTTTGTAACAGTTCAAATATTTTCAAAGTCCATTATCATGTGACATTGAAACTTTGCACATTTTTTTTACCATCATGACCCTAACCTGTAGACAGGAGGAGGTAACTTTCAAGGATTTTGACAGAAATATGTGTCCCTTTATTTAGAATTTACGTTTAGGTTTTTGTAACACCTCAAATATTTACAAAGTCCATTGACAATTATAGCTTTGAAACTTTACACACTTGTTCACCATCATGACCCCAAATACCTGGAAACAGGAGGAAGGTAACTCTATCAAGCATTTTGACAGAATTATGCCCCTTTTTCGACTTAAAATTTACGTTAAAGTTTTTGTAATAGTTCAAATATTTTCAAAGTCCATTGACATATGGCTTTGAAACTTTGCACACTTGTTCACCATCATGACCTCAACCTGTAAACAGGAGGAGGTAACTCTATCAAGCATTTTGACAGAATTATGCCCCTTTTTCGACTTAGAATTTACGTTAAAGTTTTTGTAATAGTTCAAATATTTTCAAAGTCCATTGACATATGGCTTTGAAACTTTGCACACTTGTTCACCATCATGACCCCAACCTGTAAACAGGAGGAGGTAACTCTATCAAGCATTTTTTTTACTATCAAGCACTAAGAATAGTCGAGCGTTGCTGTCCTACCGACAGCTCTTGTTACAGATAAACTTTGTATAGACAGTTTAGAACAAGTGTTACAAATGCCATTGTTTTACAATCATAACTTGTTAGTAGGAAATAGATACTTTTATATTAAATTTTTTTATGAAAATGGAATCAGATTTGTTAATGATATTATTAATCCCCAAGGCGATTTTGTAGATTTAACTTACTTAGAGCAGGTGACACAAAAACAAGTAAATTTTTTTACAATATCATAGTTTGAAAAAAGCAATATTTTTATATACGCAAAAGCTTAACATTTCTATTTGTAAAGATTTTATTAATGTTCAATACCCTATTATGAGTTATTATATTAAACCTATTTTAATTACACAAAATAACAAAAAGTATGTTTATGAAATTCTAGTTAAAAATCAAGATGTACCAACATGTCAAGAAAAATGGAAGTCATTTTTGACAAATTTTGATATAAATTGGAATTTAATATATAGTTATGTATTTAAATGTACCAAAGATTCCTATATTCAGTGGTTTCAGACAAGAATAATTCATAGAACTTTAGCAACAAACTCTCTTTTATTCAAAATGAAAATTGTTAATAGTAAAATGTGTACTTTTTGCAATTGCCAAGAGGAAACTCTGTTGCATTTATTTTGGGAATGTCCAAAAATTCAATCGTTATTTCAATATCTGAAAGACAAGATAGATAATTTTAATGATAATTTTAATTGTAAATCATTTATTTTAGGTTCTGAAGTAAATGATTTTAAATATGATATTTTGTTTTTAGAATTGAAAAGATATATTTATTTGTCAAAGAGAAAAAAACATATTACCTACAATACCTGGTTAACCAGGTTTTCCGAAGGAAAAAACTGGTTATTAGATTGAGGTATGTCGGCGGGCGGGCGGGCGGGCGTAAACAATTTCTTCTGTGCGCAACTCCTCCTACATTTCTCAACGGATTTTGACCAAACTTTCACAGAAGCTTTGTCATCAAGTGCCCTGGCGCATATTGTCGGGGTTTTGCGATTAGATAATATTTGACCTAAATTATGGCCCTTTGTTTTTTTTCCTTATATAAAATATATAGTGAACAATTTCTTTTGTGCGCAACTCCTCCTACATTTCTCAACAGATTTTGACCAAACTTTCACAGAAGCTTTGTCATCAAGTGCCCTGACACATATTGCCAGGGTTTTGCAATTGGTATATATTTGACCTAATTATGGCCCTTTGTTTTTTTTTCCTTATACAGAATATATAGTGAACAATTTCTTCTGTGCGCAACTCCTACATTTCTCAACAGATTTTGACCAAACTTTCTCAGAAGCTTTGTCATCAAGTGCCCTGACACATGTTGCCAGGGTTTTGCAATTGGTATATATTTGACTTAATTATGGCCCTTTGTTTTTTTTCCTTATACAGAATATATAGTGAACAATTTCTTCTGTGCGCAACTCCTACATTTCTCAACGGATTTTGACCAAACTTTCACAGAAGCTTTGTCATCAAGTGCCCTGACACATATTGCCAGGGTTTTGCAATTGGTATATATTTGACCTAATTATGGCCCTTTGTTTTTTTTTCCTTATACAGAATATATAGTGAACAATTTCTTCTGTGCGCAACTCCTACATTTCTCAACGGATTTTGACCAAACTTTCACAGAAGCTTTGTCATCAAGTGCCCTGACACATGTTGCCAGGGTTTTGCAATTGGTATATATTTGACCTAATTATGGCCCTTTGTTTTTTTTCCTTATATAGAATATATAGTGAACAATTTCTTCTGTGCGCAACTCCTCCTACATTTCTCAACGGATTTTGACCAAACTTTTACAGAAGCTTTGTCATCAAGTGCCCTGGCGCATATTGTCGGGGTTTTGCGATTAGATAATATTTGACCTAATTATGGCCCTTTGTTTTTTTTCCTTATATAAAATATATAGTGAACAATTTCTTTTGTGCGCAACTCCTCCTACATTTCTCAACAGATTTTGACCAAACTTTCACAGAAGCTTTGTCATCAAGTGCCCTGACACATATTGCCAGGGTTTTGCAATTGGTATATATTTGACCTAATAATGGCCCTTTGTTTTTTTTCCTTATACAGAATATATAGTGAACAATTTCTTCTGTGCGCAACTCCTCCTACATTTCTCAACGGATTTTGACCAAACTTTCTCAGAAGCTTTGTCATCAAGTGCCCTGACACATATTGCCAGGGTTTTGCAATTGGTATATATTTGACCTAATTATGGCCCTTTGTTTTTTTTCCTTATATAGAATATATAGTGAACAATTTCTTCTGTGCGCAACTCCTCCTACATTTCTCAACGGATTTTGACCAAACTTTCTTAGAAGCTTTGTTATCAAGTGCCTGGCACTTATTGTCGGGGTTTTGTGATTGGATAATATTTGACCGAATTATGGCCCTTTGTATATTTTTTCCTTATACAGAATATATAGTGAACAATTTCTTCTGTGCGCAACTCCTCCTACATTTCTCAACGGATTTTGACCAAACTTTCTTAGAAGCTTTGTTATCAAGTGCCTGGCACATATTGTCGGGGTTTTGTGGTTGGATAATATTTGACCGAATTATGGCCCTTTGTATATTTTTTCCTTATACAGAATATATAGTGAACAATTTCTACAGTGCGCAACTTCAAAAATTAAGCAAAAATAAAGTACTGTTTACCTTTCTAAAACATTTGGGGAAAAAAGGCTAATAGACAAAATAAAATTTCTCAATCATTTTTGTTTGAGGAATATTAAAAAAGCCATAATTCCTCCTAAAAATTCAATTAAAAACAAATACCCCTTCATGACAAAGCTTCTGTGAAATATTTTGCTGAAAACCTGGTTGCATCGCATTGCGATGTTCCTTGTTTTAGAAATAGTCTTAAATTGGCGTGGAATATTTACAAAAATACAAATTTGACCAAACATGTAAATGAAGGATGGCAAATTGTAAGAACTTTAATTAACTAATGGGCTACACTAAATTAATTTACCCCAAATCAATATTCTTTGTTTGTTTAAATCTTTTGCATAATACATTATCATACATAATTGTTATACTTATTATATGAAAATTGATTGAATGTTTGAATATAATGTATTATATTGTAATTATATTATTATAGATGATGATTTAAATATTATGTAGATATCATGTAAGGTATCAGAGGGATGACCCCGACCCTCTCATACCTATTACAGGGTTAATAGACGGGGTTACCCAGTAGGGACTCAAAAAAAAAAAAAAAAAAAAAAGAAGTTTAACCACTGAGATAAAGTCAGTATTGATCAAAGGCCTTGACAAATCCACTTGCCCACTCGCATTTGCGAGTAAAAGTTCAGGTCAAGCGAGAAAAAAATTGATCAAACTCGACCCAATAGGGCGAGTAAGATACTCCCGATCCAATTGACGTTTCCCTAGAAGCTTTAATATAAATGAAGTTATTCGATAAAAAAGTCAAACAGCAGATGCCATTTCAATTGTAATACTGTCAACCGGAAACTGACCTTATGACTAAGTATAAAACTTTAGAATGTGTATGATGAATCCATTCCGTAACGACAACAGCATTCTACAATGCTTTATCAAACTTATTTGGTAATTTTTTATACTTAGCCAACTGGTTGATATTTTAGCAGAATGTGTTTAAATTTGAAAGGAATAAGAATTCAGGATATGTTGAAGATATTATAATATTAGATAAACATAATTGATTATTTTTGCTCTCAGTAGTATACTGTACATAGAGCCAGTTTGGCCAGGCTTTTTGGTTCAGTTCAGTTCAGTTTTTTAGCAATTTGGCAAAATATCATGCCTTTGACCAATTTACCAATTACATAGTGAAGAATATGGTCAATACAACATGAACATATAGACAGTACAAACTACAGAGCTTGCAAAATATACATATAACATACATAAATTGTCACAAACATACAGTAAAATGTATTGATATAATGCAAATTAAGAAAGAGCTTCTACATTGACTAATCCTTTTCTTATTTGAAATGCTTCATACAAATATTTGGCAGTTTTACATAAGTTATTTTTACTCTTACATGACAGAATGTTTGAAAATCTTTGCATACTAGGTCATGAACAATTACCTAAATAAATTTAGTGTTGGGAGCTCAAGTTTTCGTTTTGTTAATTGAAATCCCATAATTTTTTTTTAAGGACCAATCAAAATTCAAAGAAAGACAATGATCATTATACAAGTTAAGAAGGTCAAGGGTTTGATTTTTGTGCTCACACTGTTACAAGCAGGGATTGTTACTTGAATTTTATTAAGTTTGATTAGGGTGCTGCCAAAATTTTACAGGAAATATGATTTCATTTACAGAAACTAAAGCAAAGTGAAGATCCAGAGATTAAGCCACAGTCAAATTTAGTGAACCAGTCTGTAGAAGAGACTGAAGAAACGCAAAACCAGTCCACAGGTATTATCATAGACATGGGACCAGTCCAGCCCACACAGCAGCAACAACAACAACAAGGTACCTTTTTAACAAGTCTTTTAATGCATTGATTGTAAAGGATATATCATTATATGTTTGTAAAAGTTCAGAATAATTCTTTATATTCCATCAAGTGAAAATTAAGCATATTTCAGGTTTACAATCATGAAAGTTTGGCATATTTCTTAACATTACATGTCTGATAATGATAGAAAGGCTGTACTATTCAGACTCTATACTTTTAGTTGCTCAATTATTAAAATCCATAAACTTAATACAAATAGTTCCAAAGTGAAAGCAGGACACATCCATTATACAAATTCAGCATGTTACGGGCTCGATCATTTTTTTTTTCTTTGAGTTTCAGATATACCATTTGAAGGTCCACAAAGTCCAGATGCCCCCGCTAGTCCCCAGATATCGACCAGTGACAGTTCAAGCAGCTCATCATCATCTTCATCATCATCGTCATCATCATCTGATCATAGTGATACTGAAAAAATGGATAGACAAAAACTTGATAATAAGAAGAAAAATGAAAGAAAAATGAAAATTCCAGATGAAGATGTAGATAAGAAACCTTTGGATAGAGATTCGAGTTATAGAACTAAAGTGTCAAGTGAGAGTGAAGATCTTTATAGGGAAGGTAGCAAAGAGAAATATATAAGTGGAAGAAAAGAAAGGAAAGATGAAGAAAGTGATAAAAGTAAAAAGAATGTTAAAGACAATAGGAAACTGGAGAAGAAAAATAATGACAGTGAAGAAGAGTTAAGACAAAGGATTATGAATAGAATGAAAAATGGGAGTAAGGAGACTAGCAGAAATGATGAAAGTGATGATGAAAGGAAAGATAGAAAGAAGGACAAAAAAGGTGATGATAAGAGTGAAAGAAGAAGGAAGAGAGATAGTAGTGAAGAGCTTGAGAAAAGTTATAAAAAGATTGAAAAGAAGAAAGAGAAGAGAAGAGAGGGTTCACGGCATGAGAGAAGTGATGGGCGAGATGATTCAAGGAGGAAGAAGTATGATGATGATTATTCATCAGATAGCAGTGATAAAAGAAAACAAGAAAGATATAGACGAGGGGAGCGTACGAAATCAAGAAGAGATGGTGATGAAGATCGGTATGATAGCAAAAGAAGAAGCAGGAGATACGATGATGATGATTATTATAAAAAAGACAGTCGAAATAGGGACAGAAAAAGAACTTCTAAACGTTACAGTAGTTCTAGTGAAGATGAAGATAGGTCAAATGATAGGACTAATAGAGGGAAATCAGGTTCTAGAAAAGATAAAGAAAGGTCCGAGCGAAGTAGTGAACGCAGTGATAAAAATAAAACAAAGGAGAAATCTGATAAGGAGGTTGAAGAGAAAAGTGAAGCTGTGGAAAGTGGTAAAGATCTGAAGATATATGATAATCTAGAAGATGAAAATACAACTGATTTTGAAGAGACTGTAAAACAGAAACGATTGTCCCTAGAAGGATTTGATGAAGGTATGTCATATTTTTTATAGGGAATGGGACTGCTGTTGGGAAGTGTACAGTGGAATTTTTGAAGTCAAGAAGGATTTTGATGACAGTGTGTTATTTTTTCTTGTTGTGAAAGTTAGTGGGGGGAATAATTTCTGTTAAATCTTATAGTCCTAGTTAAGACACAGTTCAGTGTGTGTCTGTGGACAAGTGGTACTTCAAACCACTTGCCTCTCACTGTTGTGGGTTTGAATCCCATCAGGGACTTTGAATTTTTTTAATGTGAGTAAGCAAGCTATCTATATTTTGAGTAGGAAGCTATCCAGCTAACTTACAGAACATCTGCGGTCTACTGAAGGGCACATTTATGAGTGAAATTACTCTAGAAACCAAACCATAATAGAGTCAAATTAAAAAAAAAATTGTCTTAATTCTGTTACACTAAATAATTTTTATTTCAGAAGAGAGTAAGGATGGTGAAGGAAAAGAAAAGTCGTCTAAATGTGTGGACATGTTCTCAGAAGATGCAGATATGTTCTCTGAGAACTACAATGTAAGTTTATATATGTATTCTTTATTTGTTTTATTAATTGTTGTTAATTGTTTGTTAAGGTTAATTGCCTTACAGTATGTAAACAAAATCTCTTTACCCTGTTTTGCAAGCCTATACAGTTCAATGTGATAACAAGCATTTGTAACATCCAATCACTGAACCCTTCTTGGGAGCCTATATATTTTAACTTGAACCTTTCTTGAGATAACAGAAAGTAGACTTGTTTATAAATATACTGTGGACTACTGTGAACTAGTAGTCCAAAATCATAACCCTTCAGTCAACATTCTTAGACTTTCTAAAGAACTTGTGTATTTTTTGTACAGCCGATATTCCTATCTAAAGGTTAATTAGAAATTGTTAGAATTTATTTCAGAAGAGTTGTATACATAAGACTGGCTCACTTTTATTTACCATGTTGTTTTACTTGCAGTCCCCAAACTTGTCAGCTTACAAGACAGGGAAGAATGAGAACCCAACATTGATGGACAACTGGGATGATGCTGAAGGCTATTATAGTAAGTACTGGAACCATTCTATGTTACCAGCTTGGTCATTGGTCAATTTTGATACCAGTCCTGTGTTACCAGCTTTGTCATTGGTCAATTTTGACATCTGTGTTACCAACTTTGTCCTTTGTGACTTCTCACATTTGTGTTAATAGCTTTGTCATTGATTAATTTTGACATCTGTGTAACCAGCTTTGTCATTGGTGAATTTTGACTTGTATGCAACCAGCTTTGTCATTGGTCAATTTTGACTTGCATGTTACCAGCTTTGTCATTGGTCAATTTTAACATCTGTGTTAATCGCTTTGTCTCATTAGTTAATTTTGTAAAATTGTATGATGTCATGAAGGTCTTAAGAAATTTTAGTTCTATTTTGCTACCATTCAAAGTATAAAATTGGAACCAGAATTCTATATTTCATTAAGTTTTAAACTGTGATATATGACTTTTATGTCATTTATTTGATATAGTATCCCACGACATACGATCAGCCTCACATTTTTACTGGATACTTCAAACATGAATAATTGCATGAGTAAACAATATTAAACATTTAAAAGAAACAAAAGAAAAAGAACCTGTCAACTACTGTTTGTATTTTTGATTAACAGGGGTTCGTATTGGTGAGATATTAGATAAACGATACACTGTGTATGGATATACCGGACAAGGAGTGTTCAGTAATGTTGTAAGGGCAAGAGACCAGGCTCGTGGGAATCAAGAAACTGCGATCAAGATTATTAGGAACAATGAAATGATGTGAGTTGAAATACTTCCGTAATTTATTAGTATTTTGCAAGTAAAACTGAGTTTTAAGGAACAGTGAAAAATAGTCATTCATGACAAGTTTCTTTGTCTAAATTGAATTAACAGTTAAAATGCTTGTAGTTTTTTTGAACACTAAATCTTAGTTTAAGTCAAGTTAGAAAATTAGTTTGAAGTGTAGATAAAGTTTAGTTTAAAATCCAAAGGTTTATCAAGTTTAGTTTAAAACCCAATTATAAAAAGAAAAGAGTTGAGTTTATTTTTTGCTATTTGAATTTGATAAACATTTGTAGATTATCATTGTAGGCATAAAACTGGTTTAAAAGAGTTGGAGTTTTTGCGTAAGTTGAACGATGCTGACCCAGATGACAAATTCCATTGTCTGCGACTGTACAGACATTTCTTCCATAAAAACCACCTGTGTCTAGTGTTTGAGTCTTTAAGGTAAGTACTAGTTTAATCATATTTTATTGCTAATATATACATGTTAATATACACAGAAACAACAGGTTTTCAAAATAATAAGTAGCACAAGGGTTGTGCCTAAGTTGTAACAGCATCAGCCATAAGGTAAATTCTCTCCATGGATATCTGAACAGTTTGATAATGATTAATACAGGAATGTATACAATGTATTTGAATATAATAAACAAAACTGAAAATACTTCAATATCAAACTTGCAGGAAATGTATATGTATACCAGTTCTGTACTGAAAATGTGCAATTTAGGGCTTTATCATTTCTTTAATTGAATTTTAATTGAATTGTTAAGCATAATGAAACATACAGACCAATTATATTGAAGTTTATAATTAAAGTTAATTTCATGAGGTACATTAACTTTAAGTTGAAGAAGTTATGAAATCGTCTTCATGTATAAAACCAATTGGATCAGGCAGAATAAATTTAAATACGAATTATCTACAACATCATGTGGCTTTAATGGCTGAATGTTGAAGTTTGTTAACTTTCTATCATTTGCATTTAGCAACTACTTTTGAATACAGTATTAGATTCATGTAATCAATTACACATTTTCTGATTAATGTATCTACTGACATTTGTTACAGTATGAATCTACGTGAGGTGATGAAGAAATATGGGAAGAATATTGGTCTTCACATCAAAGCTGTGAGAAGTTATTCACAACAGTTACTGATGGCACTCAAACTTCTGAAGAAAGCCAGCCTGCTACATGCTGACATTAAACCTGATAATATTCTGGTATATCTTTTAATATGCATTTAATAACCATGTTCATTTCATTTATTTTATAAGATGCATTTTATTACTATGATTTATAAAAACAAACAAAGCATTCAAATATGCGTCATACCCATTATTATTGCACCTTAAAAATGTTTAATATTCATTGAAAAAAAGACCGTATAATCATTATCAAGGTGTTAAATGTCCATGATCAAAGCAGTTCATGACCAGAATTAAAAGTCTGTAGGCCCCATTCAATATTTCAGGTTATGCCTGAAATAATGCACTGAAAAACTCACCTGATTTCATCTTCTACTAGTAAAGATGGAAAGTTACATTATGACTGTCCTGATATTGATAAGACTTAAACCCAAAGAAATAAAAAAAAAGATTTTGAAACTCAAAATATTGAACATAGATAGAGTGAAATTCAATATATTAGTGTATGCAAGCAGTTAGATAAGGGGTCAATTATTGTCAATTTGTCAGATCTTTAGAATTGTTTGATTACAGGTAAATGATTCGAAGTTACTGTTGAAACTTTGTGACTTTGGTTCAGCATCGCATGTGTCCGAGAATGATATAACACCGTACCTGGTCAGTCGATTCTACCGAGCACCGGAAATTAGTAAGTAAACCTTGGATGTAGAAGTAAAATATAATGATTCTTTGATATGTATTAAGAATTTTTCCCCAATTTTAATAGTAACTTGGGAAAAAAAGTGATCCCTCGGAAGCAAAATTACATGAAAATTGCAGACTTGATTTGATTAAGTCTGTACATGAGTGATAATGAAAAATGCAACATCTCTCAATTTGTCTTGATTTAGAAATTGTACATTGGTTGATTGGTTTGCTTATTCTGTATATCTTATTTGAAATGGAAGTTATATTTACTGTTTGTATTTTAGCTAGACTGTACTCGGTATATGAAAGGCTGCTGTGTTTAAAGTCAGCATCCGGATTTGGTTTTGGACGTTTTTGTTCTGCAAGAGTTTGAGTTGGACCTTTTTCTTGTCAAATAAAAAATGATCAACCGTGAATAGTGATTGACTCTCTGCAAATAGTCTTAAACTATTTATTCAAGAAAGAAGTTTTTAAAGTTAGATCTAAACCATAATTTCTATGTGAGGTAATATTTGTTTGCAAATGCATTTGAAGTGTCATACATATGTGTTGTTTATTTCAATATTTCAGTCATGGGAAATGGTTACGACCATGCCATTGATATGTTTTCTGTTGGCTGCACAATCTATGAACTTTATACGGGGAAGATTTTGTTCCCAGGGACGTCAAACAACGAGATGTTGAAGTTTATGATGGACGTGAAAGGGAAGATACCAAATAAAGTAATACGTAAGAGTATGTTTAGGGATCAACATTTTGATACAAATTTCAATTTCCTATATCATGAAGTGGATAAAGTTACACACAGGGTATGTATCTTTCTAATCTTACAACTATGGGTTAACTGTATGCTTTTACAAAGCCGCTCTTAAAAATGACTATTTGTTTGCAATATTTTCCCGCTAGGCTTAAGATTTGGAGATTAAAAATTTTCCTGAAAGATACGTCTACATATCTACATGTGCATGATCGAATTTATATTATTACTGTTGTTGAGATAAAATTCTGCAAATTCATTCTGCATTTCAGTATTTTAAGTATGATGGAACTATGTTGTTGTTATTTTCATTGTAATTAATGTAAATTGTTTCATCAAATAAAAATATTATGTATAAGTCAAGATAAAAACTTTGATTATCAACATTTTATTAATGCTTTACAGTATGACAAGAGTAAATTAATTTCCAGTAGAAATTTATTTGCTTGACTGTTTCAGAGAAAAAGTTGAGCTATTACGATCGATGTTGTCGTCATTATCTTTATGCATAAACTTTTATGTAGCCTAATATTCAAATATTTTAAAAGTAATCAACATGAAACTTGAAAAATTCTTGCTTATCTTGATGAGATTCAGTTGTTAAACAAGGGGCATATTTCTGAAAAAAGCTATATTTTTGGACTTCAACAGCTGTTAACATGGCAAGTGATGCTCTTGTTTTTGAAATGAAAATTACAAACTAATTTTTTTTTCACAGGATAAAATTACTGTATTAAGTACGATATCTCCATCCCGAGATTTGTTGGCGGAACTTGTTGGGTACCAGCGATTGCCGGAGGACCAAATGCGCAAAGTTAAACAACTGAAAGACTTGTTAGAAGGAATTTTAATGCTCGATCCAGGCAAGAGGATTTCAATCAATGCAGCCCTCGCTCATCCCTTTATACAGGAAAAGATATAAAGGGAGACAATTCTGATTGACTACAGACTGAGTTAGAGAACTTGGTAGGAATTATATATATTTATGTACATATGAAATATATATAATATACTTACATTGTGATTTTGCAAATTGTTTAAAAAACATAAAGGAACATATTTTGGTCTTCTAATTGTTTAAGGTGACAGTTTGTCAACTTTCTTTTCTTTTTTTTTTTCGTTAAGGTATTGATTTTTTTTTAAATTGGAAAAGTGTGATTCAAATATTCATGGATATACTGTAGGTAATGTATGTTTTTGTTTGTTTATGTTTTATCAAGTAGAAAAATAAAGAGGATTTTATTATGATTCATAATATTTGTAACTTCAGATGATAAATTATGTGTACAAATTTACATTTTGATGCTCATTGATTTATATATTAAGGTATTTTAATTTTGAAGTTAGCATTAAGCATATTGTTTTCAAGTACTTATTATATTCCAATGTATTTTTGTTCTGTTTTTGATGAATTATGTTTTGATTTGGGTACAAGTTTTCACCTTGAATTTGCGCACAAATTGTAAATGGTTAATTTACTATGTTTACAGATTTATTCTCAGAATTACCATGACGACCTGTTCTTCAAAAACTTGTATTCCTGATAATGTGAGAAAAGATAAGTGCAAAACGAAAACCATTTAAAACACACAAACAAATATGAATGAATTAAAAAACATTTTTACAGATATTGGTTTTTATGTTTGCATATAGAAATATTTTTAATGATCTTTCAGTGAAGGTGAAAAAAATAATTATAGAAATAAAAAATTTAAAATCTTAACGATAAAGTAAAAGAAAATTTTTTTATATTAATTTGTTAGTGTTTAAAGTATTTATTGTATAAACATATACAGAATGAGATTTTATAATCGCAGTTTAGAAACCATAATTACATGTGAATATATAAATAAAATGTTAGGCTTGAAAATATTTCACAAATATTCACGGCTCTCTGTTAGATTTTTTCTTTGTGTTATTTTGTTAAACACTACATAGGAGAAACATGTATAATTCTAATTTCTGATGCTATTTTTGCATACTACTGAAGATTGTAAGAAAGAAATCACTCAAAGATATATGTTTGTATAATATGTTGATATTTTATGCAGGTACATTTGAAGATGGGGGATATTTTGAAATCCTTGGTACAGAAACAGTTTTACTTTGTCTTGGTAATCTATTTTTCTATTGTGAGTGAATATTTTTGTGGTGCCGATATTTTGTAAATCAGTGTTTTAATTATATACAGTTTATGAAAATAACTCCATATGGACAGTTTAAATGAAGAATTATGACATTTTAATAGAATGATTGATGTATGAATGAAATTTTTTAGAAAACTTGAATTTTTTCTGTATTTCTTTTCTCTCTTTTGGAAAATAAAGTACTGTATAAATTTTACTTTCTTTTGCATCCCCTGGCAACCATCTTGAGTATGTACAGATGCTGCAGACATCAGCTAGAAAAGAGCAAATAGATCAATACACAGACCGGAGGTCTTATAATTACGGGTCCATGCACGGATTTAGCGGGAACAATCTCACGTAAAAATTTGAATACCGAATGTACTGTGAACTATGTAGACAATACAAAGTGGTGAAACGAAACAATGCATTAGTACTCATGTACATGTACACATATAACTTTCACTTCAAAACGTTTGCTTATTTCATTCACCACTTTTGTATTCATAAAAATTAGTTTTCTTAACATATGTGTATGTATATAAATCCAGAACTATGAAAATGGTTATAAGATTTTCATATTAAGCAAAGAATTAGTATTTCAAGTATTTTATAGTGGAAAAGATTAATTTAATGTTCCAAAGTATGAGATTTGGAAAAGCATGGTCCCTATTAAGAAAACAAACAGTCCACTTTATTGGCTACTCTGGATCATAGAAAGCTTGGTCAATCTTTATAGGTACTACTAGTCATAGAAAATGCTTATATTAGATACTTACATGTTTTTTAAGACATATAATAGCGTATTTTATCTATAAAGGTTCTCTTGGTCACAGAAAAGCTAATTTGATCTTTACAAATGCTATAGGTCATACAAAAACCTTATTTGACTTTACAAACGCTCTAGGTCATAGAAAAGCCTATTTTGATGGGTACGTTAAGATACCGAAATCAACTTGATTTAGGTAAAGCAATATTTTAACTAGGCTAGTTTTTACGAGTTGATTTCGATAATAAAAGCTGATTTCGTTAACTTCACCGAAATCAAGCGTAACTTTGAACATTACAAATGATCTAGGTCATAGAAAAGACTAATTTGATCTTCACAGGCTGGGTAAGCTTGAAAAATGTGATGAATTTGGTTAATTTTTAAATAAATAAATATTGGATGGATGCATTTTTAGCTCACCTGTCACAAAGTGACAGGGTGAGCTTTTGTGATCGCTTTTCGTCCGGCGTCCGTCCGTCCGTCGTCCGTCCGTCCGTCCGTCCGTCCGTCCGTAAACTTTTACTTTAAATGACATCTCCTCATAAACCACTAAGCCAATTTCATCCAAACTTCACAGGAATGTTCCTTTGGTGGTCACTTTTAAAAATTGTTCAAAGAATTTAATTCCATGCAGAACTCTGGTTGCCATGGCAACCAAAAGAAAAAACTTTAAATATCTTCTTTTAAAAAACCCTAAGAGCTAGAGCTTAGATATTTGGCATGGAACATCTTCTAGTGAGTGTCTACCAAGTTTGTTAAAAAAAAATCCCTGGGGTCAAAATTGGCCCCGCCCCAGGGGGTCATTGATTTTCCCTATATGCATATAGTAAAAACTTAAAAATTCTTCTTTTAAAGAACCCAAAGAGCTAGAGCTAAGATATTCAGCATGAAACATCTTCTAATGAGTGTGTACCAAGTTTGTTCAAATAAAAGCCCTGGGGTCAAAATTGGCCCCGCCCCAGGGGTCATTGATTTTCCCTATATATGCATATAGTAAAAACTTAAAAATTCTTCTTTTAAAGAACCCAAAGAGCTAGAGCTAAGATATTCAGCATGAAACATTTTCTAATGAGTGTGTACCAAGTTTGTTCAAATAAAAGCCCTGGGGTCAAAATTGGCCCCGCCCCAGGGGGTCATTGATTTTCCCTATATGCATATAGTAAAAACTTAAAAATTCTTCTTTTAAAGAACCCAAAAAGCTAGAGCTAAGATATTCAGCATGAAACATCTTCTAATGAGTGTGTACCAAGTTTGTTCAAATAAAAGCCCTGGGGTCAAAATTGGCCCCGCCCCAGGGGGTCATTGATTTTCCCTATATGCATATAGTAAAAACTTACAAAATCTTCTTTGAAAGAACTCAAAGAGCTAGAGCTAAGATATTCAGCAGGAAACATCTTCTAATGTGTGTCTACTTAGTTTGTTCAAATAAAAGCCCTGGGGTCAAAATTGGCCCCGCCCAGGGGGTCATTGATTTTCCTTATATGTGTATAGCAAAAACTTAAATAATCTTCTTTGAAAAAACCCAAATAGCTAGAGTTTAGATATTAAGCATGAAACATCTTCTAGTGAGTGTCTACAAAGTTTGTTCAAATAATAGTCCTGTGGTCAAAATTGGCCCCGCCCCGGGGGGTCTTGATTTTCCCTATATATGCATATAGTAAAAACTTAAAGAGTCTTCTTTGAAAAAACCCAAATAGCTAGAGTTAGATATTAAGCTTGAAACATCTTCTAATAAGTGTCTACAAAGTTTGTTCAAATAAAAGCCCCGGGGTCAAAACTGGCCCCGCCCCAGGGGTGTCACTGTTTTTAACTATATGTGTGTAGTAAAAACTTACAAAATCTTCTTTTAAAAAACCCAATGAACTAGAGCTTAGATGTTTAGCATGAAATATCTTCTTATGGATGACTACCAAGTTTGTTCAAATAAAAGCCCTTGGGTGAAAATTGGCCCTGCCGGGGGGGGGGGGGGGACAGGGGGATGAGATCATTGTTTTTCATTACATGTGTGTAGTAAAAGCTTAACATTGTGAAACATCTTCTAATGAGTGTTTTCCAAGTTTGTTCAAATAAAAGCCCTGGGGTTTAAACTGGCCCTGCTCCGGGGGCCTATATACAGGTGAGCGACCTCAGGGCCATCATGGCCCTCTTGTTTATTGAGTAATTTGATTGGGAATTAAATTACACACTTTCTTTGAATTTGTCTCTTGCTTGTATCCTACACAATCAGATGTAGGTTTGAGGAGACATGGTTTGAGAGCTATTTGAGAGAAACTATTTAATGAAGCATTATTTTAGTCTGGCAGGATGTCTGAGCTGTATTTTGACAAAATTTAAAAGTTTCATTCCTGTCCCTGTATATTTAATATGAAGATGGAATATATAGCTTAAGTCTAAGGCAAAAGCCTGCCTGCACTTTCTCCGTTAAATTTGTATTTCAACACAAAAATCCCCGAAAATAACACTGGCCAGTTTAAAACAAGCTCCAAGCAGGGCAAGTCTATTGTTGAAGATCATCGGGTTATGGGTCAATAGGTCTTTGGTATAAAACTTCTGATCTTTGTTTCAGCTTGACCAATTGTGAATTAAGAATAGTTTTATTGTTTTCTTCTTTTATTTTCCTCTAGGTGACTGAGACACAGAGTGAAGTTATCGTGTACATGATTTACCTAACCATCTTCATGCTTCCGGCGGTAAACTCAAATTCTGTTTTAATGAAATATAACAGATGGTTTGTTTGATATTATAGACAGGTTGCTTCAAACTAAAGAGGGTATGAGATTGTATTCAGACTTGATTCAATAATATTGGACTGAGCATATTCAGTGTGTCCACTTAGTTGAATAATATTGGATTGTAAATAAATGTTCAGTATGTCCCCTAAACTGAATGGTATTGGACTGTAAAAATACAGTATGTCTTATTCGCTGAATAATATTGGACTGTTCATGAATATTCAGTATTTCCTCTTAACTGAATGGTATTGGACTGTAAATAGTCAATTGTTCCACTTAGCCGAATAATATTGGACTGTTGATAAATACTCAAATTATTCATTATTTTCTTCAGACTGAATGGTTTTAATATTTTCTCTCATTGGAACAGTATGAGACTACAAATATCCATTATGGCAACTAAAATGAACAATATTGGACTGTATAGCTTCCATATTTCTGGTAATATTGGATTGTAAATATTTAGTTTGTTCAATAAGCTGAGTAAATCAGTGATTTAGAAAATGTTTGGTAAGAAAGTGGCTTATGACGTAAATTGTATTGATGTGCATTAAAATCCACCCAAACACGTGAAAATTATGATGATACTTATTTAGTAGTGGTGTAGCTTCCTCTAGGATGTATAGGCCACAGCATAATCTTTTTTTGCTGAGAAAGTAAAAAAATAAGAAAACTTAAACTGTCTACCTGCAATTGAAAATTACCCTCTAATCATATTTATTGCACTAGGTATATATGCCAAAATGCAAGACAAAAATTTCTTCCCCCTAATAATCAGTCATTTATCGAATGGATATCTAAAGATAATGCTTTTTTATTCAAAGAAAAATAGAGGAAAATGGAAACTATAAGTTTGGAAATCTTTGGACTATACCCCCCCCCCCCCCATAGAAAATAGAATAATTATATTTAAATAGGAAAATAACTAAATGGATAACTGAATCATAAATATGTCAGCGCTTTATTTCATTTTTCTTTTTTCATCACCAGAAATGTTGCAGGATATAGGTCTGTGCTTTTTATACTCTTTCTTTTGTTGTACAATTTAAAGCAGTTTTAACTGAAAAAAGTAAGTCACTTAGGTTATGCTTTTTTAAAATTAAAATACTTTAAAGTATACACTATATTCAGTTACATATAATTTTAGGACACGGTGTTAAATTAAAGAAGGAAGTTTTAATTTTATATCATATGTAATATGATCTATTAATAATCATCCAATTTTACCTTTTCAGGGAATTGTGATATGGAAGAAAATCAACACAGACAGGTTGTTACCAGGTTAAAATGGATTTAGAATAAACCTTTAACGTGCTGAATTTGTGTATAAGATTTGCCTTGCTTTGAATTATAGAGCACTCCATTCAAACTTTTGAGGAAGTTCAGGATCAAAATACAAAAATCACTCCACGAATATTTTATTAAGAGTCTGGTCACACTGCAAGAATGTGTAGGGTGGCCCAACTATACTGATGGCATAGGCTAATTACTATCAAGTTCAGGAGGTTATGGGGTAAATACTGGTCAAAATAAAAGTCTTAAATTAGCAAAAGAAAGAAATTGCCCAAATATATACAATTGTATTAGCATTATATTTGCATTGTAACAGGGTCCTCTTGTACAGTATTTCTGTATTATTCATGTAAATATAAAGTATTCACTTTGCAAAGAATCCTACATTGGTCATTTATAAGAGAATAAATGTTATTTTCCTCATATTATCATGTTTAACTGAATGTAGAATCTGAAATATTTGACTAATTGCAAACCCTGTAAAATTCATTTAGAAAAGTTATTGTCTACCTGTTTTAGGATTTGTAATTTAGAACCTGAAATATCAAAATTATTATTTTTAAAGTGCCTAGCATTTTCAGGATACGATTTTTTTTCTGAATTAAAAAGCATATGGAAAGAAATTCAGCACCAGCAAATATGATTGTATTGTCTCCCTTTAATCAGATTTTATACTTGTAAAGTTTGACTTTAATATGAAGTTGAGTTTGTTTGTTTTTCATTGTTTGGAGTAATTTATTTAGATTGATGATGTATCCATAGGTTGCATAAATTTACATAAAATTTTGGACTGGATAGGTTTGTCAAATACCCCTATCTGGTATAATATAAAAGTAGAAACTGTGTGCATTTAATAAGATTTTTAGTTGTTTCTGGGTACACTGATGACATAAATCATGTCCATAAATTGTAAGTGGTATATGTAGATATATTTGATTGGTTGATGACTTTAAAATTCAAATGTTGGTGGATTATATTTTCAGCATCAAGGTTAGAAAATGTGAAAGGTCTTGGCATGTTTAAGATCTGTAAATGAACAAATAATTTTTGATGATCATTAGATTATAATATTGATAAAAAAAGTAACAGTTTCCCTCCCTCTATTTTTTCTTGTGAGAGTATTAAAGCCAGGTATTAAAATGATTATAGAAATACACATGTAGTGGTATTCATTCCTGCTGGAAACAATGGCAATTAGTAGTATTGAATAAATGTGAGATTAGGGTATTCCCTTGGGAAACAATGGCAATTAGTAATTTTGGATAAATGTTAGATTAGGTTATTCCTTTGGAAAAACAATGGCAATAAGTAGTGCTGGATAAATGTTACATTGCGGGGAACTTTCCTGTATTTATAAATTATATTGTTGAGTGTTCATAATACATTTGTACAAGAAAAGAAGCTACATTTACAATAGTGTATTTGTCCTGTTATTATTTTTTACTGGTTTTCAAAGAATATATTTAATACCAAAATTCCTAAATAAGGATTATTGTTTTACACAGAGAAATCATAAACTTTGCAATAAACTGTCCCATGTTTGAAGAACGGTAAGTAAAAATAAAGTAAGAATTATGATGAAAGGTGCTTTAATTGATGTATCATTATTTCTTTCAGGTAAGACTAACATTATACATTCTTGGAAGAAGATATAAGTACATAATAATGTATGCCGTCAGACATTCTGGAAGTACCTATTGAAGTTATAAGCCAAGCTTGCAGAAGAAAAGTGCTCCTAAAGATATAAATATGTAAAAATAACACACACTTTTACAGATAACGTGCTAAATGGACTTCATAAAAATTAAAATAAGATACTGTATAAACTGGCATTTGCACATTGAAAACAAAACAACCTTCAAATTTGTTTTGTTTATAAAATAAAATTGTTGTAAAACTAAGAATTGAATTTTTTGTGGACAAGAAATTTTGACCCACAATTGACATTTTCATTGGTTATTAAATTTGTGGATTATATATGTGAGCAAATAATGTTCAATGCATCATATATTTAGTTAATGCTAATTGCACATTAAGTCTTTGTAACATATGATAGTACCATTTCAATATTAGTCAAATTTTGTCTCCTGTGACACACTCACTCTTTACATTGAAAACATCAACATATTCCTGCAAAGTTAAGGGGACAGAAGAAAAAAAATAACAAAAGTGGGAGTATATGGAAGGATACAATCATCAAATGATCACAAACTTTGAACTTATGCTAGCTACTTCAAAATCATTATTATTTGTAGAGTACTAATTTTCTAGCATTTTGTGCCTACCAGAAGTCAATGCATAAATTTAGATCCAACTAAATATCTAATCGTCTGCTGTAAGATTATTTTGCATTGTACTATTTGCATTGAACTTTTTCCGGGCTACTCCTGTTAAACTATTTTTGCAATTTCATCCAAACTTTACAGGAATGATCAGTACCAAGTCTAACTTTAAGTTTCTTCATTTTCCACTTCAATGATTTTTCTCAGGGTTATGGCCCTTTAATGATTTTTATTTAAAAAGTTTGTCTGGATTATTCCTCCTATACCACTAAAGCAATGAAACTTTACAGGATTGGTCTGTAGAGAAAGAACTTGTGCATATAACATTGGTTTTCCGGTTGAATGATTTTAAAAATAATGTGTTTTTAGCTCACCTGTCACAAAGTGACATAGTGAGCTTTTGTGATCACTTCGTCCGGCTTCCATTCGTCCGTAAACTTTTACTTTAAACAACATCTCATATACTGCTAGGCCTATATCATCCAAACTTCACAGGAATGTTTATTTGGTGGTCACCTTTAAAAATTGTTCAAAGAATTTAATTTCATGCAGAACTCTGGTTGCCATGGCAACCAAAAGAAAAAACTTAAAATATCTTCTTTTAAAACCCCCAAAGAGGTAGAGCTTAGATATTTAGCATGAAACATCTAGTGAAGTTTCTTCAAATAAAAGTCCTTTGGTCAAAATTGGCCCCGCCCAAGGGGGTCATTGCTTTTCCTTATATGTATAAAGTAAAAACTTAATCTTCTTTTAAAAAACCCAAAGAGTTACAGCTTAGATATTAAGCATGAAACATCTTCTAGTGTGTGTCTACCAAGATTGTTCAAATAAAAACCCTGGTATCAAAATTGGCCCTGCCCTGGGGGTACTGATTTTCCTTATATAACTTAAAAAATCTTTTAAATAACCCATAGAGCTAGCGCTTAGATATTAAGCATGAAACATTTTCTAGTGAGTGTCTACCTGTACATACTTGTTAAAATAAAAGCCCCAGGGTTAAATTGGCCCTGCCCTGGGGGTCTGATGCTCTTTATTTTCTTTTTAAAAACCAAAGAGCAAGAGCTTAGATATTAAGTATGAAACATCTTCAAATGGGTGTCTACAAAGATGGTTCAAATAAAAGCCCTAGGGTCAAAAGTAGCCTGCACCAGGGGGTCATTGAATTTCCTTATATATACATGTATATAGTTTAAAACGTAAAAATCTTCTTGTGAAAATCCAAAAGAGCTAGATCTTAAATATTTTGCATAAAACATTTTCTATTGGATGTCTACCAAGTTTGTTCAAATGAAAGCCCAAGGATCAAAATTGACCAGGTCCCAGGGGTCATTGATTTTTCTTATATGTATATAGTTAACTAAAAATCTGCTTTTGAAAATCCAAAAGAGGTAGAGCTAAGATATTTGGCATGAAACATGTTCTAGTGTATGTCTAGCATGTTTGTTGAAATAAAACCCTGAGGGTCGAAATTGGCCCCAATCCAGGTCATTAATTTTCCTTATATGTACTGTAAATCCTGCATTTTTCGATGTTTTCAATTTTGCTATTTCTTCTAGGGTGAAAGGGGCTTAAAATTTTGACCTATTTCTCAGGTGAGCAATCCAGGGCCCTCTGGACCCTCTTGTTCAGTGTTGCCAGTTACACAGAAGCTTGTAAGGACTACTTCCCAGAAACTACTGGTGCAGTTTTATCCAAATTTTACAGTAATAATCTGTACCAAGTCTAGTTTTGCATATAATTAGCATTTTTATGGTTCAATGATTTTGTCAGTGTTATGGCTCTATAATAATTTTTATGCCCCCCGACCGTCAAAGAAATGGGGGTATATTGCTTTGCATTTGTCTGTCGGTTGGTCCGTAGACCAAATAGTTTCCAATCAATAACTAAAGAACGTTTAGCCTTAGGCCTAGGAACTTCAAACGATGGAAATTGTTCATGACTGGAAGATGACCCCTATTGTGTTTGGGGTATTTAGGTATCAAATTGACCTTGAATGTCAAAATGGTTTCCAAATAATAAATCATGGGACTTCGACTTTCAAACTTCACAAGTGCATTCGTCTTGGGGGATAAAGGGGTCAAAGGTCACATTGTAGGTTAGAAATAACTTGACAACCCAATTTCTCTTGGCCCTCAAACCACAGAGGTGCATTGTTTTTGGCCAGTAGATGACCCCTATTAATTTTAGATTCAAGGTTAAGGTCGCATGGACCAGCTTATGTATGCCAAAACAGTTTCCTATCAATAACTCGACAACCCATTGACCGTTGACCTTCAAACTTCTCAAGTGCATTGCTTTTGGCCAGAATATGACCTCAATGGATTTTTGGGGTCAAGGGGTCAGATGTCAAGACTCTATTGACCTTTGGGTAATTTCTGATCAATATCTCAACAACTCATGGGCCCTCTACCTTCAAACTTCACAGGTGCATTGGTCTAGGCCAGTAGTTAACCCCTTTGATTTAAGGGTCAAAGTCACATTGACTATGTACGAAGAAACGGTTTCCGAGCAATAACTCTACAACTCAAGTTGGCTTGATTGATATTTTTAATTAAACTAAAATGTTTTTGGTATACACATTTCAATATAACAAATTGGCTGTCAACAAGGAAGTCTACATGATTCATAAAATTTATGCATATATTATTTGGTGAGATTTGTTATAACTTGTTATAAAATTGCTGCACACAACCTAGTGTCTTGTGATGACCAGTAGATAACCCCTATTGATGTTTTGGTCACTAGGTCAGTCAGTCACAATAACCTGGCCACATAACTACTTGCATGCTAATAGAAGGCATACATGTTTTACTAACATACCTTGTTTTTTTAAAGTTTGTCCGGACTAAGTACTCCTCTAATACCACTGATGCAATTTCATTTAAACTACACAGGATTGATCGGTAGTTCTATTACTTGGCCAGTTGGGTTTTCCGCTTGAATGTTTTTTATTAGTCGATTTATGACCCTTTGAATCCACTAATGCAATTTCAATGAAACATGATTGGTAGCTCGAGTACTTACGCATATTACACATGTTTTCCACGTGAATGATTTTTGGCCTAATAATGGCTTTTCAACAAAAAAAGGTGTGCTTGTGTTGCCAGCTACACATAAGCTTGTCTAGTTCTGGCTTCCAAAACTTTATAAGCCGCTATTTAACATTTTTTCATGTCATAGTTTATAAACGGGTACGCTGAAGACCTTAACCTTTTCCCTTATATAAGCGTGTTTCGACGGCTTTTTGCCCCCCCCCCCCTTTTTGAGGCCTCAAACAGTGAAAAAATGCCCTATTTATGCCCCAAACACTGTCTTTTGTTTGAGAAATGTTGTTAAAAAAAGTGACCATTTTTTCGGCGCCGTCCCCCATCCAAATATTACATCAGGGGGTTGCCAGAAGGGGGATGTGCCCCCTTCTGTTTGGGGGGTTTGAAGGGGGGCGGAGTCCCCCTCATCGCCAAGAAAATTTTGGACTTGTGAGAGGCTTAAAATGACCCCAGGTTGATCATAAGGTAACGTGTAACCAACGCTGAAAAGCCTTTGACTCTATCTCAATCCCTTGAGAAGTTGCAGCACTTTGAAATAAATTTTGATGGAAAAAATCGAGGCAAAAAAGTGATTTTTGGCAATTTTGAGATGTCCCCTCGTTGCCATGGAAACAGGAAATTTAAGACTGAGCATGTCGTTGCAAAGTCAATGGTCCAGTCAACATTTGTGCCAAGTTTGATTAGTATTGAAGCATTTTTCATAGTTTCATAGCAGTTTGAACTTGTAACAGGAGGCTTTTCAGTGAAAATGGCCATTTTTCACAATATGCTCATGGGGGAAAGGGTTAAGCTAAAGCTTGTCTGGACTACCGTGCAATTTCATCCAAACTTTGCAGGAATGATCAATACCTAGTCTAGTTGGGCATATAATCGACATTTTTCGGTTCAATGAGTTTTAGCAGAAAAAGACTACAGGTATTGTGACAGTAATGGCGGCGTTGTATCCCCGAAACTTTAACTTAAGTCATAACTTTTTGTGTTCTTAATGCATTATCTTCGTACTTTGCCACAACAACCCTTGTGACAAGACCTTCAAGTAGACCAGACTAAACTTAACCTAAATTCATAAATGACATTGACCTTGAAGGTCAAATGTCTAAATTTTGCTTGATTTTGTTATTACTGGGTATAATTTTGTTATTTTTGAATGGTTGGAGTTCCTGAAAAACGTTTTGGATTTCATTGGAAATCTTTTGTACATTCCGATGAACCACTCGTCAAAAATGGTAGTTTGAGGTGCTAAATTAAACTTTGATAATTAAGCTTGCCTTACTTATTGTTTTATGTGCAAGAAAAATACTTTATAGCTTGGTAGTTTTGAGTAAAAAAATATTGACCTGTTCATTGTGATTCTTCCTTTACATACTTACAGTAATTACCTAATCATAATGGAGTTACTTTAATTGGAGCAAGAAACACACTGGCAGTAACAATATTGATCAGGAGAACTTTAGGACATCTTCAGGGTTGTCAGAGGAACTCTAGGACATTTGAAAAATCGGGCACGGGGCTTTATGTATGCATCAGGTAATTAAGTATGGCAAGAATAGAATTTCATAGAAATATGAACTTATTTCGTATTTATTTTTTGTACTTGTTAGCAAAGACTGCAAAATGGAATTACACTGATATTGTATAAGGAAGTAAATGAAACAGATATTATAATTGTTACATTGTTTACTGCAGTATAATCATAAAACAAATAAACGAGAAAAAGATAAATAGGCGAGAGTACAATAGGCGGAACTAAATAAAAAGGCCAGTGTCACTAAAAGTTATTATCTACAATTCTTTCAAATCATGGAAACAATCATTTAAGTGTTTTCTTTATCAACATGACATTTATCTATGAAACAATTGCCAAACATGTCGTGAAGTGTGCTTAACTGATATATGTTTAAAGTAAAATAAACGCTTTATAAAATATCGAACGCCTACTTGTTTAAATATTTCTACTCAGCTAATAATCAATAATACAAAAACATTAGGAAAAAGAACGAGATAATCAGTTGTTAAACCAAACTTTAAGGGACACCAGTTTTTAAGTTTTTGACATGATTGGTTCGAGGTCTGTGTACTAATAACTTGTGCGAAAAATTTATGATCATTGGCTGATTCCGTTTATCCAGAATAATCACTTTTATTGTGCAAATGACTCTAAAATGAATTGTGTCAAAACACTTTCAACTCAAATTTGGCTGACATTCGCAAAAATTATCTTTTGCCTATTTTTGCCTACGTAAATCAGTGCTCAAATTTCAAAGTTTATGTTTAAGGCCTTTGAACATCAATGGAGCATTAAATAATAAATTTGAAAGAATATAGAATACCAATTTGTATCATACGACCTTGAGGCATAACCATTTTTGATTTGAGACTTTAAACCGCGTTTATTGACAAATCAGAGAAAAAAACGTATTTGACCCAGACAATGATCTTAAGACATGTCTCATTAGGACTGTCGATATAATAACCAATATCATAATAAATACATGTAATATGATAACGGTATTATATAGAACCAGTATGAACCCAAGAAGAGTTAATGACCAAAGCGGCGTTTTGAGAATGAGAGAATGATCTGAAATTTTGTACAAAAGTTATTAGTCAAGATATACATGAAATGAAACATTATCTCTCGAAAAAAAAAATCCAATTTTATCATGTCAAAAAAGCTCAGTGAAGTCTATAAAATATTACATGTACTATGAATTTTGATATTTAAGTCTTCGGTTGAACAACCGAGTCTGTTAAAAAATTTACACTTGAGCTTTTAAAAATATATGCTTTGCTCCTCTCCAAGTTTATGTATTCCGGTAATTAATGACACAAGTTTGAAAATCCATGATATCGCAAATATGAGTGTAACCAGTCTTATTATACGCCTGGAAATAAGTTAAGTTTATCCTGGAAATTTGAAAGCACTGTCATGAGATGCCGGCCTTATTGAGCTAAGAAATAGTAATGTGATAAGTAGCGATACCAATTTAGTAATCATAAACCAGAAAATTTATGAGTTTAGATAATTCTTAACCAAATTATTGAAGCATAAGCAAATGTGTTTTTTTTAACGAAAAATGTAAGTGTTTATAAGTATGGTGTTGGAGCGTTTATAAAACATTTACTGGTGGATATTTTTGGTAAATGTTGACGATTACGTAACACGATTACGTAACCTAAAATGAAATTTTGTCGCCAAATTTTTAATGTGTGTAACCGCCACGTGCCCGAAAGATAGCATCAACCCTTCTAAGCGTTTAAGAATTAAATTGTCCGGTTTGTCCTATTATTGAATGTTGCATTTCTTGCACGTGATTAAGTTTATTATGATTATGCTTTTACAGGTGTAACTTCCGTTAATATTATAATGCTTACCCGCTGCTGTCCTTTTAAAACTTGTACATGGGTCTAGTAGTTTACATGTTGTGCATTTCAAACCACAAGAGCGGCTCTTTACACTGTCGTGGTTTTCGTCATGTTGGAACTTAGTAGCATTGATCTGATTCTTTAAACTACGATTACATTGATGCTTTTTATGAATCGTGTTTTTTGGATCATTGTGCAATCGTTTTTCGAATTTCTGAAGTATTCTCTTTAATGGAGCTTTGATAAGGTTGTGTGTATGTAGAAACGGAATGGCAATTTGTTCACCTCTGTAATCTTTTGTGCATGTGCTAAACTAATTTGATCAAATGATATTTGATTTGTTCACCCCATGTTTATGTATATTAATCTCAACATTTAACTTTACTGTTCCTTTATCATTGTCGGTTTTGTATACTTCACTGTATACTTCAATTAATATTAGCTTATATAGAAAAACATTATGAATGTCAAGGAATTGGCGACATTCTATAATAAGGTTAGTTTTAAATAAATTACCAAAACTAACATGAAAATAAAACAAAGTATGCGGACTTATATATATATATATATTGTTCGATACCTGATATAACTATTATTGTATTAATTTACACTGTTACAGGCCGTGGTAATATTTATTCGTATTTAAGTTTAAGTAACTCTTCTATTATACGCGTAATATGAGCTTCGTTAATTTGACGATAATTATACTCTTATTGAAGTGTTCCAGACCCTAGCTGCCTCAGAGCTTTCTATTGCTTCCTTTTGAAAAAAATATTATATTAATATAATATGATATGTTGACGTCTGACCGATACCCCACGTAGTTCTAAATATTTAGACGATCAGTTCTTTTTATTTCACTAATACGTTTGTCGCGTGACACTTAAGTACATCAGTTTAATTTCATTTGCACAATGAATTTTAAAACCTTAATCATTTGCATGGTATAAAATATTGTAGTAATGACATTTCTATCGTTAACATATTCGAGTATGATTCAAATTCATTTTGTCATATATATTTTTTTTCTGATTTTTCATTCACTTCACTGTGTCAACATTGGCACGCTTACAAATCCTGTAATTAAAAGGAAAACATCTAAGCGTTTCACTTACAGACTTAAGAAACAGCAGAAACAAGAAATGAATATTTTAAGTCTGAAATTAAATTCTAACTAGAAAAAAGAAACAACCTTTACGTACATGTGTTTATTCAAATAGAAAACAAAACGAGAAAGAAATAAAATAACAAAAAGATAAATAAAGATACACCGCTGTGACTAGGTTTGCAAAAGCCCTTTTCCATATACAGTCATCTTTTCGAGATTCCTTCAGTTTCTTTTTTCGCAGATAATTTTCGGAAATTCAAAGTTTTGGTCTCTGGTGCTATGCTCTCGAAATGACTGCTGTGGCAGCTGATGTTTATTCTGCCTTCTTCCATTCAAGATCAGCATTATCAAGTACTCCGGCAACGTTACTCACCACCAAGTCACATATCAATGACTTAAGCAAACTTTAGCATCTCCATCAATTGTAATGAAGGCAATTTCTTTACTCGTTAGTTGTTCTTGTTTTACAAACTTCTTCCTCACAGCAGTTAACTCATATCCAGTATATATCAGCGTATTTACCGACAAAACCCTCCTTTAATTCTTGGTTTCTTTCTTCTTCAAATAAATTTATGGCATAAGCCCTCGCTAGTATCGGTGCACTATCTCCACTCGCTAACTTCAATTTTCCATCTTCAGTGTTCTTCTTCTTTGGCATATACGGCTGCTACCTTACGGCCACTCTAAATTACATTTTTTGGTTTTGTCTGCCTTCAATCTGTTGCAATATGCCCCATGATATTGAAAATAAAGCACATCCTTGGTGCCTGGCTCCTGCTGTTCTGTCGGCTAATTGACCTGTCTTATAACAAATAAAGTATGTCCTCATTGACGAAGAAATTTTTGTTTTCCGTTAGCATGGATCTCTTGCCCAGCTGCCCTTGTTTTAGAAGAGGAATACCTCTGAAAAAAACAGAAGACGCCCCTTTATGCGCTTTTATGTATTGCTCTGCAAGGAGTGTTAACTCTTCTATTGAGGTCGGCATTACTTCTTTTATGAAGACGGCCAAAATAGAGAAAAACAGAATCCCTAAAGAAAGTCCAAAACAACAAAATTGAAAATGTTGCATGCTCGGTTTGATTGAGCCTGTTCATGGACGGTACTGTAAAGTGCAAGTTTCCGTCAATGCCCCTAGCACCGGCTTAAGCGAATTCAACATGTAACACGAAAATGGTGAACTTTTGAATTTAGAAACATCCGCATGTTTATACAGCGGTTATCATGGAACCTTCAATGTGACACAGTAGTGCTATTCCATGAAAAGCGGCGTATGGTCCCCAAGTAAAACAATGGGCGAAACTAAATAAAATGGAATTTTAAAAGTGGATCTGAGGTTATGAAGCCTGCATATCACAGATAAGACGTCAGAAGACAAATGTAAAAAGCAGGCAACATATCCTAAGGGTGATTATACAGTATTCAAGTAGAAATACTGGAACTACCAAAGTTGAAAATTGCCAAATAGAAGAAACTAACAGTACAACATAACATGTATACACAACAATAATGTCGTGCTGAACGATCTTCAAGGATCGAAAATATAACATCAAGTCCAAGTCTGCGGAACACACTTCAGTTAACTGTTCCTTGATTAAGAGCTCACTCATTTCGTGAAAGGGCTGCTCTGCTTTGGCCCTATCTGTCCATCTTGTAACATAGTGTCTGAACCTCTCTATGAATTAAAAACTAATAGGGAAGCGTTCAGCTTTGTCTGAACTTCAATCTGAAACCATCTTCAGTCAACTGGTACCTTAGGTGGCGGCGTGGCCGAGTGGTTAACGCGTCGGACTAGTAATCTAAGGATTGCTGACCGCGTGGGTTCAAACCCTGTCAGGGGCAAGCCGTTGTTTCCTTGAGCAAGAAACTACATTCATTGCTTAGTACTGGTTGGTTCCAGGAACGGATTCGAGAGTGTTTCAATAAGCTTATAGCTTCCAACACAATCAAACTGAAATAAATTTGTATAAACCAACTGGTACCTTTTTGAAATAGCCCCTTTTTTAACTTCGAATTTTTGTCAGAATTACCTATTGACTAGTTAATTTCAAAACAAAAAAATATATCAACATAAAACTTGGAACACTTGATGAACATATTAAGGCAAAATTGTTTAACAATTGTCATTATCTTGAAAGAAATATATATTAGTGTTTCATCCCTTAAACTGAAATTTTAGTCCAAATAATATATTAAGGAGAATGATTTCAAAACTATGAAGTTATCAACACGAATCTTGGATTTCTTGTTTGTCATGGCTACGCACAGTTGCAAGATAAGTGGCATTATTAGGTAAGCTATGTCTTTTAAATTATGTATATTTTACCTAGAAAACGATTAAAACTAGTAGCTTTTGAACCACTCTAAAGTCCACTTCATGAAAATTACCAGTATCGACACCGAGGGAATAAACATTTTGTTTTCATTTATCAGTGCAGATTCTGTGCCAGTCTCTGTCCAATTCAATACCCAAGATCTGAGTTTGAGCATGAAATATGTCATTTTAACTTTGGACCCAGAATACACGACTACAGATGATAGCGCTAGAAGTAAATAAGTTTTCAAGCTTGCAGTTTAATATTACACACGTTTTTACTAAATTGAAAAGCAGTCTTCCGTACACCCGGCGGCGCGCACGCTGATACTGCGATCTGCGGGAAGCGCGTAACGGCGTTTTAGTTGTTTATTGCGCTCTAATAGCGACTGCACGAAGCATCTTTAGTGTAAGATCAATTGCGGCCAAATATTTAAAAAGACGTTGGAGTGTTGATTTATATTTCAAATGCTAAGATGAAGTGGACTTTCAATGCAGAGCATGTTCCTTGAGTTGTAGTAATATCAGCTGTTAGCTATATTATAAATATATACATTGTGCATGCTCAGTAAAATGTCTAGCCAGTCTCGATGTTAGTAATTCTTGGAGAATAAATTTACATCTTGTGAAGTATACACAAGTTTGTGTTTTATAACTATTTTGTGAAGTCTACTTGATTATTATTACTTTAAAAAAAACAACAACAAAAAAAAAAACGGGAGAGTTTTACAAACGGCTCGTAAGATTGGTGAAACATGCCTTATCACGCCTGTTAACAATGATACAGGTTAAATCTGTTTTGTAGAAAATAGAGTCGTTAACAAATTTAAGACCGTTAGTGTATGTAGACGACGATATCAATTCTAATGTACTAATCACCACTGCACATTTCCTTTCTTTAAATCCAAAAACAGGAATCCCAAATAAAGAAATTAGTAATGACAGTGACTATAAACCTTACACAAATACTGGTGACATATTAACTGAAAGTTTGAAAAGGGCCAGAAAAAAGAAGATATTTTTTTTTGGAACAATTGAGAAAAGAATATAATTTATGTTCAAGGTAACGTGACTCAAACTAAATAAGAAAAGTATGCGTGTTTCTTCGCAATTTCAGCCAAAAGTAAATATTGTTGTATTGATAAAAGAAGACTCGTGAAGAGAAAATTGGAAATTATTGAAGAATCGTCAAATTGCTTAAAGTAATGATGGAGAGATTCGAGCAGCAAAATTTGTTGTTTCATCGGGAAATGAAATAGGTCTACCAATTAAATGTTTGTACCCGCAAGAGATGTCAAATTATGAAAATTGTGACGAACACAAAATTATAAAAAGTGATGTCAAAGAAACTAAACGTTTAAGAAAGCTAAAGAAAAAATTAAAAAAGTATTATAGGAAAGTACTACATGAACATAAACTGAATGCACCAAGTCATGAATATGACAATCAAAGACATTTGAATAATATTATTTCTTATTTAAAAACAAAACAAAAACAAATAGTCATAGACTACAAACTTATTTTTGTTTCAAACTGCCTCTTATGTTTTTTGTATTGTTGCGTGGTAAACTCGTTAAACTCGTGCAGCGGCTCTCGTAAAACCCGTGAACGGAATTTGATGAAACATTATACCATGTTGAGGAGAACTCGTGTACAACGGCTCTTTATATAGAGATTGGTTTCGTTGAACATGTGGAGCATTTCTTTATGGCATATATACATGTATTGCTATTCAATTTCACAAATTGTAGCAGTATTACAGAACTTGCAACATGGATATATTAAGAAAGGCATGTGGCAGGTGAGGGTTTCCCATGTTACTTTTTCAACTTGCAAGATGAAATTTATGCGACGAAGTTATTAATAAACTTATCTCTTCAAACAGACATAACATATTTTAACTTCCCTTTTCCTATAGCCAATATGATTGAATAAATATCTTACTATTTGTGGTGTATAGATAACCTGATTTCGTCAATAGTGGCAATGGCCCGGAATAATTACTTTTGTATATAGCCAAAAAGTAAACCGACAGTAATTCATTTCTACTTTAAAAGTCCAAATTAATTTTGGATATAATTATATGCCATTTAATTTAAAGACTAAATTTAGGCATTCACGTTTAGACCCTTTAAAATCAGACCGCGTTGAAGGTAATTATATCTACCAAGTCTATATACTTATAATAATCGGCTGATCACGACAATATTTAAGGCATGCAATATAGCAATACCAATATGAAATCACCCTATAATTTTCCCGTTAGTATATTATTTATCAAAAAGGACTTTATTATTTGATAAAAGGCTAAAAATTTCTTGATAATTAAAAAACCTACACTCCTGCATACTTTATGTGATTTCCGGTCAAATCTTCAGCTTTCCTTTATAACCGCTATCAGTATACTAGTAACAAATATATTAGAAGTTGCGTGCATTTATTTATATTTTTACCATGATATTTGTTTAATCTTGAAGCATCATATTTGTTTTATATTGAAGCTCTCCTATAAATTTGATAAAATTCTTGATTATTTTTCCATTCTATACTTTGCGTCTTTCTAAAGAAAAAAAAAGTTCTTATTACTTGTTATAAACTGATTGCCCAACCACAATGTACACTAAAAATACAAAGGAATCGTGTAGAAATATCATTGTTTTGTTTTCATAAACAGAGTTTAAAATTTTGTCGTAACAGGTAAACAGCTAACATATCCTGCATTATAAAGCCACCTGGCAACAAGCCAAATTGAAATACCCGTTGCAAAACGAAAAAGCTTAAAAAAGATTTTATGAAGTGCGCATGTCAATGTTTGGTAGAAGGCGTTGAGATAAATATGGAGAGGTATGTTGATTTTATTTCAAATGTACTAATATTATAACTTTACGTGTTTTATCTATGTAAAATAATTCATCCATTTTGTCATTGTATTCTTATAAATAGATATACTTTGACTTATTTACAGTTCTTTCAAAAACAAAAAGCGAAAGACATGTAATCGGGAATGGGTCTATTTTACCAATTTCAAAGTAGTAAACGATAGCAATTTAAATCATCGCAATGTTTTGCAGTTCATATGTAAAACGGCGAACATAACATGCGATTCACATAGTAATATCTTACACATGTACGTTAGTTCGTCTAGATTGTACCATTTTTAGTTCATCTTAACCGTGAATCTCGACAGAATCTTTTTTAACCCCTGTGTTCTGCAAACCACCGCAATAGAGGTATGAAGGCAATGAATATACATGTATAACAGCTCAAAGGAAGATAAAATGCGCGCAACCTTTAATCCGATATTAACACGGTTGGAGCTATGATGCGGTTGTAACAGGCTTGTGTTACTATGTACAGTAACAAATTTAAGGCCATTATTGCAAATCTTGATCATTATGCAATTTTGGACGCCTTGTTACAAGGCATATTTTTTCAAAGTGGGCTAGTTAAAAAGCGCACGTGCAAAATAACGTAATCAACCCTCAGTGACTTTCAAGATGGTTGTTGTCGTTAAATGAACTTCAGTCACTTGCACTAAGAAATCTAAGAGTTGATGGCATGATCAATCGTAACATTGAACATCTATAAACTGAAGAAAAAATAACTACATTTTGTGTATGTCTTCAAATTGACGGTAGAACGTCTGGGCTGTATAGACATGAAGACAGCAGAAATTTAACAAAATTATTAAATGTAACGGAATTGTCATGTACGAATCTAGATCCAGGACTACATCTCCAGATACATGTTAAGAAACAATAAGTTTATTTGAAAAAGGAAAACCTTGGACCACTGACAAAACAGGGAAGAGATCTATTAGAAGTCAGCTAGGCTGTGACTTGACAACATCAGATTTATCCTTGAAAGCACACAATTTCATAAAAAAACTAGCACTAAGCGTTTTTTTAAAAAAAATAAAGAACAATTTTCAATAAAAACTACATTAAAATAACAGTTTCTCATCTTTATTTTGTGTTTCTAAGTAAATTTGAGGTTTCTGGCTAGTACGTGTGTTGAATTGGATGAGATACTTGCTTACATTGAAAACAGTTTCTGTCCGTTTCTTTGTAAAATAAAGCAACTGAGATAAGCTGCAATTAAGGTACTTAAGACGGTAACACTTGGATGCAGGTTGCCATTTTGCAATAATGGCCCTCGAATCAATAATGATCCCTAAGGTTATAATGATTATCTTCGGGTCATTATGCATAATGGCGAGCAGCAACCAAATATTAACTTCTAATTGATTACGAACTAGAATCAGTCGAAGCTACCAATAATCAAACAAGGGTCATACCGATGATCTAACTGTAAATTTTATAAATATACTAGTTGTGCAATACTATAAGTCAATCACAAAAGCGTTTACATTATCCGGTCGTACCATATTATAAAATTGGTTAGTTTTTCAGTTATTACATTTTGCATTTTTATTTCAATATAAATGAATTAAAGTACACCAACACGAAATATTGTAAATTTGAGTAGACTAGTGGAGCCAACATTTGATTATTATGAGCTTCATTCCGTAGTTAAATAAAGAACATAAACTCATAAAATTCAAATTAAGAGCTATTTTTTTTTTGTTTTTATGAGCTTATTTTGCTTATGGACGTTGGTCCAGGTGGTGTCTATGAGCTCATTTGCCTCATAAACATCAAATTTTGGTATGTCCGTTAGGAAGTCCAGGTTATGAAGCGCGCAGTTTATGAAAATGTTTTTAGAGTAATGCAATTGTACACCTGTTTTGGTTTTAAGTTTTACTTTCGGAATGATTTTTTTTATGATTAGTACGTAACTATATTTTTCTCTGCAATAATTATTTTCATAATTGAAAGTTAAACCTATAACAGTTAAGCATTTTTGAATGTATTTGATTTCGGACAGATTGAATAGTATCATAAATTTTACTCTGAAAATTTCATTTGCCAGCAGCATTTTCAACAATTTTGGCTCCTCAATATATCTATTTTATATCATTGGTATTTATATATAACAACAATGTATGGTATTTATTAGACATTTATCACCCTAATTATCAATTGTGTTGATTTTAACTAAGTCTGGTGAATGCAAATGTGTGTAAAACTAAATGTTCTCGAATAATATTGTGTGTATGAAATTCACGAGGAACTGAATCCAGTGGAAAAATATCTACAATTCATAGAATAAAATGAAAATGCCTTTCCTGGAGTCGAACCAGGGCCTCTACACTAATAAAGATGAAAACTCTGCAGCTAAGCGCAAGTAAAAACCTAATTGTTCAGGTGGTAAAATATTTATGGATAAATAATATGCTTATCGACAACCCTTTTTGTCATTATTGATGTAAATACATGTAGATTATGAAAGTCGAGCTGTATACACTGTTATCGGAAACTTAACTCTACTTAACATTTAAGGTATGTCGTCTGCTTATTAAACTACTTCCGGATTATTATAGATCCGATTTGAAGCATAAATGATAAACCACAATAACATATATTTCCGTTTTGAAATAAGCTTAATATCAGTCTGCTCGTTAAACTACTTCCGGGTTATTTCTGAAACGTTAAAGTACACTTTACAGTCCATTATTGGCTTTTTATACTCTGAATTGACTAGAGTTTAGATATTTGGCATTAAACATTGTGTAGGAGATCTCTACTAAGATTGTTCAAATTATAGCCCTTTGGGTCATTGATTTTCACTAAGTACATAAAGAAACGCTTTAAAAATCTTCTTGTCTGAAGGTGCAAGGCTTAGAGCTTTGATATTTGGTACATGATTTCATCTATAGGTCCTCTACCGAAGTTGTTCAAATTTTGCCTCTAGTGTCAAAACTGGCCCGGCCCGGGGGATCATAGGTTTTCCACATATATGAAATTCTTTAAAATGCTTCTCTGAATTGACAAAGGCTAGAGGTTAGATATTTGGCATTAAACATTGTGTAAAGGAGTTCTAGCAAAGTTGTTCAAATTATAGCCCTGGGGGTAAAATCGTCGCCGCCCTGGGTCAATGATTTTCATCATGCATCATGTATATAAAGTAAAATCTTAAAAAAACTTCTTCTCTGAATTGACAAAGGCTAGAAGTTAGATATTTGGCATGAAACATTGTGTAGAAGACCCCTACCAAGATTGTTCAAATTATAGCCCTTGGGTAAAGATTGGCCCTGCCCTTGGGGGTCATTGATTTTCACTATGCACATATAGTAAAAACTCTTCTTGTCTGACGGTACAGGGCTTAGCACTTTGATATTTGGTATATGATATCATCTATAGGTCTTCTACCAAATATATTCAAATTTGCATCTAATGTCCAAACTGGCCCGCCCTGGGGTCATAGGTTTGCAATATATGTATATATTAAATTCTTCAAAAATCTTCTTCTCTGAATTGACAAAGGCTAGAGGTTAGATAATTGGCATGAAACATTGTGTAATAGACCTCTACCAAGATTGTTCAAATTATATCCCTGGATCCAAATTGGCCCCACCCCGGGGTTATTAATTTTCATTATATACATATAGAAAAAACTTAAAAATCTTTTTGTGTGAAAGAAAACATTGGAATGTCTAATACATGTTACGCAGTTTTTATGTAAAATATACAATACTTTGGAGTTAGTCTAAAGGTCATGATTTTCAGAGATATTTATGAAATGATTCAGGTCATAAACTTTAGCAAGACAGATGTGAGCTTTGTAGATATATTAAATGAGACAATTTGAGCTTATTATAAGGACATTATTATTCACTCCATGTTTATAATAATGTTTATGTTTTTAGAAACTCGCAATGCTCTATTAAAAAGATGTTTTTTAAGAAAAGGTTACGGTATCTGCATTTCAAAGATTAATACAGCTATGTTATACTGTTAAAAGGGGAGCGGTAGCCTAGTGGTTAAGGTGCCTGCCTCTCAACCTAGAGATGATGGGTTCGAGCCCTACTCGGGTTAGGACCATGTTTCTTTATATGACACCAGTACTGGTTGGTTCCAGGAAGCGGACTCGAAAGCGATTAATGTAAGTTGCAAGAACTTGTTTCGCAATCGAGCTTAAATAAATATGTTTAAACCATACAGTTAATTAATACCTATGTTTTAGTCAATAAAATATTTTATTTTTTATTTTTGAATCAATTATTGTACTATGGCCTTTGTATCTTAACATACGACACATCTGCACATATGCCTAATGATATGACATGCTGAACCAAATTCACTGGACAAAACTGCAGTTCAGTTGTATAGTTACAAAAATCTACTTCTTAATATTAATGTGGTGGCATTGCAAATTTATTCAAAATGCATTCTTGTTTTGTGATATGTGTTACAGATAAACGGTATACATAATTATTAATATATGCACTTTTAATGAACTTTACTCAATCTAACCGAGTCTGCAATTTTCATATAATTTTTCATATAAATTTAAAAGCAGTATATTAAAAACTCATTTCATTCAGGCTGCTTACTCTGTAAAATGTCCTAAGATGATTGCTTACGATAAAAACTTTCATTCCGTCAATATTTTAACATGTAGATAATGCCTTCAAAAACTGTGATGCTTTGTTTACAAATACCCCCATGAAAACATTCTCAAATGAAATATTTGTTCATTCGGTTGCATTCATTGTATATTCTTTGTTTCTCTTTTTATCAGAATAGTGAAGCGGTACCGAACACTGGGTAACAAAAAGCATTAAAAATATGGATCACCAAAAAGAGATAGAGAAGAAGAAATACAGAAACTGGGTGAGGGGTGGACTAGCTTACAAATATCTTAAACAAGGTCTTGAAAATTTTGCTGATGATGTTGTGAAACGAGAACACACAAGAATCCTTGCGTCTATCAATAACACCGCACACACTAACTGTAATTTCTGCTTACTACGAAATTTGCAACCGTTACATACATGTAAAAAGGGACATAATGGACAGAAAATTTGTCCATACGAACTCTTTAACTGTAACTGTGTACATAGTAAGAAACAACCATGCCCTTCAAGCATATGTGATGGCGTTATGGAAGAAATATTAAAGAGTCATGGATCCTTACCTCCTCAGCCAAACTGGAAAAATACAGATATAAAGAAATGGTGTACAGAGCCATGGGAGGTGGCCAAATGCTACATAAATGCACCTGGCTATGCAGACAAGAAAAATGCAGCTGATATAGATGCATCTGGATTGCTCCATGTTTTCATAAATAATACCAATCTTCATTCACATTTAGCATGCTCGATGACAGGCAACACTAACATATTCATCAAGGTTGGTACAACAAGAATGTAAAAATAAAAGCAGCTTGCACAATCATATATGTATTTTCTTAAAAAGTTCCCGGCAAAGATACTGGTAGTACAGTTAATGGAGCTGTGCCTGAAGTTTTAAAGGGTCCGCTTTATGAAATAGAAAAAAAAACATTATACATAAAGAACGTCTAAAACGGCAAAAATAATTATGTTGTAGGCTCGTTTTGATTAAGCCTGTTCATGGACGGTACAGGAATATCAAAGCTACCGTCCAAATCCCTTTGTCCGCATTAACATTCCTTATCGATAAAATCAGATCCACCCCGCTCGTCAGAAACAAAGTTATCGTGTGACTTAATTATTAATTATTATTTAGGGAAGTCACTTACATACTAATTTGTAGAAATGTCCATCGTCATGTCGAGGAATAGACCAATGTTGCTATGAGAACAATAGGTAACAGTAACTTTTCATATGAGTGGGTATTGTGACTAAGATTATATAGCGAAAAAAACCTCCGGTATAATCGCCATTTAAATATTAATTTTTATCCTCATAATGACTGGAACCATTTAATCGGTTTGTTTGTTCAATTGTTTCTTTGATTATGGAAGAGGACCAGGTTACTTTCATTACAAATTAATGGATCTGGAAGTTTTGAAAACTGGTCTCATGCCACTTATATATATATACAAAAAACATAAACATAAATAATTGTTCCAATATAATCATTGTGAACATTTTGAGTTCATTTCAATACGACCTTTTTCTAGTCAACCGTCAGTAATGTGTAATTGTTCTTTTTGTGTGTGCATAAGTATCCAATTCTTTAAAATTTCACCAAATGCTGAACCGTTTTGTCTTTTAAGCCATGTTATTGTTTACTTTTCAACATTAATCTTCAAATCTACTTAAGATCCTCACATAAAATTTTATACATATCTTTGGAATAATATTTAAAACTCAATTTCCGCACCTCTGGCAAAAGGAATGTTCGGCAAGGGGAAAACTAACGAAAATACCAGTTAAATTTGTACTAATGTATTGTTTATTCATTTTACTTTTTTTAATTTCCTCAGACGACTTTAAAATTTGAGATTATTTGATAACAATTACTTCTTTTGTAAAAGTTTAAAAAACATATATCTTTGTTAAACCTTTATAAATATATTGAATTCAGACACGTGCCAGAAGAAATTCTATTTTCCATTCACCGTCAATGGAAATGGAAGATAAAGAGTTGAATGAATGTGTGGATGATATAATTGCGATCTTGGAAGATGCTAAAGAAATAAAGACGAGAGACGATGCCCAAAAAGCGGTTACGAAACTGAAAAAGGTTGTTTTATGAATTTTTACTAAATTAAGCGTGTTTTTTTTTCCAGTAAGGTAAATGTAGGCAGATTAAATGGAAATACCTTACGATAACTTAACACTTCAATGATTTCTTTATTATCTGTTAAAAAAGTATATTTACGACTTGTGAATTGTAGTTGCTAATGTGCCTTTCTTAGTAGTATATTTATGCATATATATTATAAATGTCAAGCGTTAAATTTATTAGTTATATACATAAACAAGTATTTTGATAATATAGTTGACATTTCAATACACAGGCAAGTGTAATTATTGTGAGAACAAGGGTTTGACAACGAGATCACTGTGACCATTATCTTCTGTAATCCAAAAATAGGGCTCATCTTCAAGCCATTGGCGAAATTCTTGAAAATCTAAACACCTATCAAGAAATTTACAAAATAAGTAAATGTGACCTAACGATCTCAAAATCAAAAGGAGCCATCTAATTTTATCAATGTTCTTATCAAGTTATAATTACTTGGGCTTATTCTTTGTCAATTTATTTACTGGGTGTAACTTGATTTGTAGTTTCACATGGCAGGGCTAAAGGTCGTCACACGAAAACATGTCAAAAGTCAAATTTGGTGCATTTTCACAAAAACATCTTTCGCCCAGCCATGCAAAAATACGACAAAAAGAAGACAGCAAAGGTAATTGTAAGATGTGGCGTGTTCATGTGTTTTCACGTGGCACTTTTTCGTACTTGTTCTCTGATAAGCGAACTAGGAAGTTTCGTCGTTTTGACGTTTCGCCACTCAAAACGCTCAAACGAGGACAGTAGCTTCGATGGTCATAGGTTGTTACAGACATCACTGGTTGAAAATCGAAAATCATTGCTTGCTATAGAACCTCAGTGGTTGAAAATCCAATGGTTGTTATGAAAGTCTCTGGCTGCTATGATAATTCAAAGATTCCCATTAAATTTCAATGGCTCCATTGATTTCTTTAGAAAGTTAACGGCTGCTATGGAAAATCAATGGCTACTACTGAAAGTCAGTAATAGGTATTGTAAGTTTATGGTTTTTATGACAGTCAATAATTGCTGTGGTACTCACTTATTGCAATAAAAAGTCAAAAGTTTCTGTGGAAAAAAGTTCGTATTGCTATGAAAGTCAATGAAAGTCTATGGTTACTTTGGAACTCAATGTTCGCTTTTTAAGTCTCTCTTCCTATTGAATCATTGGTTGCTGTAGAAGGTTATTTTTAGTTAAGAAAGTGACTGGTTGCCGGTTGTAGACTCTAAATGATTGCTAAGAAACTACAGGTTGATATAGAAAGTCAGTTATTGAAATTTAACGTCATTGGTTGCTATGGAATGCCAATGTTTACTATAGAAGTCACTAATGCTATGGAAAGACGCTAGTTGTTACATAAAGGCAATGGTTGATATGGAAATACAATGGTTACTATGTTAAGTCAATTGTTGCTATTAAGGTCATTGGCTACTGTGGTAGTCACAGTTTGCTTTTGGGGATTAGCAATTGCAATAGAATTTCAATTGTCGCTATGAAAAGTCAATTGCTGCTGTGAGAGTCAATGGTTGCTATGGAAAGTTTAATATGACTATTGAAGTGATTGGTTCATTGTTAAAGATCAATACTTGCTACAAAATCACAGGATGAAATGAAAGATCACTTTTACTGGTTTTGGAAAATCAATGGTTGCTGTCAAAAGTCAATATTTTCTATAAAAAATGTTGAATTGTTGCTTAGGAAGGTTAATTGTTTCTTTAGAAGTCACATGAACAGGCTCGAACGAAGCCTGCAATATTTTAATTTTGCCGTTAGAGATTCTAATGTTTCTCAATTGTATCCAAAGTCAATGTTTGTTATGGAAGTCACTGGCCGATAATTAATGCAAATGGTTGCTAAGAGGTCAGTTGTTGTCATGGAATACTGTTGGTCTAAAGGAAAATGTTGATTGCTGTGAAAATTACTAGTTCCTAAGGAAGTCGCTGGTTTGTAAAGAAAGTCATTTGTTGCTATAGAAATAAAAATTTTCAAAAAAAATTTTATCGTAATAGAGTTTCTGCTAGCATGGGAGAACTGGGGCTTCGAAAAATAATTTTAGCAAGAAATGCACAGTTTTTTTTAATAAAGTGTTTCTTTTTTAAGCCCGATGGGGCTGTGGGAGTAATGGTATTTTAAAAGTTTTTTTGTACTTGGAAGTCGAAGTCATTGGTTGGTATGGAAAAACAATGTTTCCTATTGAAGCAACTGGTTGTTATAAAATCAATGGTTGCTTAGAAAGTCAATGGCTGGTATTGAGGTCACACATTTTAATTGAAGATCAATGGTTGATGTGGAAACATACACAGGTTGATTTGGAAGTCACGGATTTCATTGTTATTCGTCTATAGCTATGGAAGTGATCCATCGGAAGCATTAATCACGGTTTGATTGAGTCTGTACATGAGGGATAATGAATAAGTGCAACATCCCTCATGTCCCTAGCACCTGCTTGAGCGGTACTCAATTCTCAAAACGTAGTAGTGCTGGCATCAATGATCTCAAAGGACCAGACAAATATAACAACACTGAAGTGAAGTACGGGGCAATTTTTTACAGCTGCCACACAGCAGTCTTCTGGCGCAATTGAAAGTACATTGTAGCTTTTGGAAGTAAATTGTTGCTTTGGAACCTCACAGGTTGCTGAGGAAACTAATTGGTTGCTTTGAAAGTCTTGGGTCGGTACGGAAAATCCTTTTACGTTATGGGAATCACTGCCTTATATGTAAAAACTATATGCTAAGTCACTTGTTGCTCAGGACAGTCACTGATTGCAATGTAAAGTCACTGGTTGCTTTGGAAAGTCAATAGCTTCTTTGGAAGTCACTTACTGCTCTGAAAGGCACTTGTTGATAGGAAAAATCAGTGGTTGATATGGTTGCCATTGTTGTTATGGAAAGTGAATGGTTGCTATGGAAAGTCAGGCGATTCTATTCAGTAGTTTTGTTGATGTTGACAGTCAATGGTTATTATGTTTGATTAAACAAGAAATGTCTTTTTAATGGATGTCTGTATTCAGTTTTTTTAAATAACTAGTTCAGTAGCCTCCTGTAGCATTAAGAAAAAAACAACAACACGAGAATTCACATTATAATCAAGATGGGCTTATTATCGACACATATGCATCATTGAATTTGTAGGGTATCCATGTGTTTTGCAGCTTGAATATTATTTGCGTTGAATCATTGGAATCCCTAATATTTGGCTCTCATACCCTCTTGTTTCCTTAAATAACTTAAGCCATCATGTGAGACTTCATGCTTTCCAGTGTTTCACTATAATATATCAGATGATTCTGATAAACCAAAAGTGAAATTTATAAGATGTAATTTTCACTGTAGCCAGACTATATTTGAATGCGAGTGAAAATAATATTGTTACTAAATGGAATAACAGGCAATCATGTGGCGTCATGATGTGATGGCGTCATAAAGGAGAGTGCATCTGGTAATCACTCATTGAAATATATTTCTATCTTACATGCAAAACAAAAAATATCCTCTATATATCTAATTATAGTTACGGTATGATGATTTCGTAATAACAACCCACAACGAGTTGGAGGTATGTCGGGAAGCTTTGTCTACCGTCACAAGAATGACTGTTGAACTGAATCAGTTGATTCAAAAAACAAAGGTTGACATTGATATAAAACAAGCCAGCGCATCTAAAGCCATAGATAGTAAAATACAAACAGTTCTACAAGATGCTGCGGAGGCGCTAGCTAACAATGGTGAACTTAAAGAGGTTGAACAAGCAATCAAAGTGTTAAATACAAAAGTGGATAATTCTGAAAGGAACTTTAAGCAGGTGATTCTAATATATGTAGCTTTATTTTTAGTTCTTGTTTGAATATCAATTTTTTATGCGATATTGTATTTTCAATCCGCAGGGCTAGGCATAGACACGAAAATACGTCAAAGTGACCATTTTTTCGTACTCTCTCGCCATGCAAGCAAAATCACGATAAAAAACAAAATAAAACGACAAAGTGACGTTTTTGTTATTCTTTGGCTTAGCGCGGTGCGCCAGCCGAAATAAAAATGCTTTGTCGTTCTTTCGCTCTGCGGGGCACAAGGAATAAAAACACAAAAATAAGAAAAAAGTGGCAATTTTTACATATTTTCTTGTTTCCGCATTGAACTATCTTGTTTTCTGTTTCTGAAAATGGTATACCTCTTCATATGGCCTCACTAAGTTCCCCCGTACATTCCTATATTGGTATTCTATTCGCAAACCTAATCAATTAAAAAACGTGATAGAACTGAATGAATGTCATAGGTTCGTGTGCAGATAACTGAATCATAGCTCAAATGTAAGGTCATTGTCAATATTTCTAAAATTTCTTAGTGCTTTAGAAAATCATCATTGTGAAACATTTCTGTTGACATGACTCAAACATGTATTAAGTCAAATAGGAAAAAATGTCTCTCGCAAGAATTAAGTTCCTAATATAAAAGTCATAGCCGGTGATTAAACTTAGGATATTTACTTTCTAACGGTCATTTTGCGTGTCTGTTCGGTTTATTACTTAAAAAATTGCATGCATACATGGATTACAAACATGACTACACTATGTGTAAATTCCATATCCCTAGGTCAATGGCTAATACTACGGCCAATTTATAATCACAATAAGTAGTTCATGTGTCACGAGAAAACCAAAGACCCGTTTTCAAAATTCAAAGTCGCAGTAGAAGATTGCTCTAAGTGTTATTTTCATACAGTTTTAAGTGCAGTTTAAGTATGTTACGGTTTCCCATTGCTTTATGCATCGTGGGAATGCAAAATAAACTTACACACATGACTATCATAAGAAGACGATATGTCTCGAGCAAGACCCAGGTACCTAGGTCAATGGTTATTGTTAGAGTTAGAGTAGTGAGTGTATTTGTTATACTTATCTTTTGTGTGATGGTGTTGGGCTCATAATTTCTGCATGTATTTTGTGATTTTAAAAAAAGATTTGTTATCGTCATTCAGTTCGAAATTAAGATAAAATATTTGCCAATAAAGCGCACTCATCATTTTACATCGTTAAAGGTCCAAATGTTAGTACGCGGTGTTTGGTGTTTGATTTGTAAGCTAATCTTGTCTGTAAGTTTATTAAATAGTTGCGTAGTTTTCTATAAAAGTAAAAGCTCATTTGAAAAAAAACCGAGACGTTAAGGATGTCAAAATTCCAAATAAAAAAAATTTATGCGTCCATTTGTGGCGGGCGGGCGATCGGCGTCCGGAGCATATCTCCTACACGCATGGAGGAATTTTATTAAAACTTCATAGAAATGTTCATCACTATAACAAGCCGTGTTGCGCACATAACACCCGTCTGTAGGCCAAAGGCCAAGGTCACACTTAGAGGTCATTAAAAACGATTGTCCGGAGCAAAACTTCTCCATGCATAGAGGGATTTCAAGATAACCTGGCACAAATAATCATCATTGTAAAGCGATGTGTCGGGTGTAAATTTTAATCCCGGTTGTCAAGGTCAAGATCACACATAGTGGTCACAGTTAAGATAGGTAAAGATGACGTTTAGAGGCCATTGAAAAACACTTTTCCGGAGGAAAACTTCTACATGCATAGAGGAATTTTAATATAACTTGCCACAAATGTTCAGCATTGCAAGATTGGGTATCGCATGCAAAATTCAAGTGACTGTGGCAAAGATTGAGGTCATACATAGTGGTCAAAATTCAGATAAAAATATTAAGATATGTATTCGGACCATTTAGTCCTCAGTTAATATTTGTGAAGCTAAGTATTGCGCTCATGATCCGGGTTCCTAAAGTCAATGTCACATACAGTGGTCAAGGTTTGTGTAAGGGGACTATTAAGTTATCATTTATTGATAACTTGTAACATAAAGAAAACTATCATGACTACAAGTGTGACACCTGTAATCTAGGTTAATATTTGCAAGCTTAAGGTCACTAGAGATGATAAAATATCTATATATTGTCCGGATATTGCCCAGAGCACATCTCCTATATGCATATTTATAATACCCACATCTCTGACAAAAAAAACTTTGTGACGAGCGTATTTTGCAGCAATGTTACCCTTGTTTGATATCTGTTTTGTGTACATTTCTAGAAAATAAAAAAAGATTTTTTTGTGTGTTTCAGTAAGATATCTAATAGTGTAAAGCCATACACATACAATAATGACATGTTTGGTTAGCAACTTGTAAACAATAACCACGTTTTTTAAACAATTTGTTAATTTAGTTGGTGGGGAAGAGGGGTTTTGATGTCAAATATGCTATAAAAACGAATGTTGTAGTGATGTAGTAATGAAAATTATTCTTCCTCATAGCGGCTGATACAGATAGAGAATGACATAGCTACATTGAAAGCTTCAGGTGATCAACAGAAAACCAAAGAAAGGCTGAAATATTTGGAGGATAAACAAAGTAAGTGGTATTCATGATATTATGATAACAAATCAGTTTTTCTATTGCACCACAGATCGGCGATCGCTCAATCTGCATTTTGTTTGATTTTTTGATAATGAAAATATTTCTACGAATTAGTTATGTTTTTGAACAGAGTCGATACTTTGACATAGTTGCTTATAGAAGTTACTAGAACGCTGTCATTGATATAGCTGCTGTAAAGTTTACGCATTTACACTGTTTTATTATGAGTATATACCTATAACAGGATATAATTAGAATTATGATCAATACTCACGTCAAATAGTAAAAATGTGTGGGCATACCACTAAAACGACATTGATTTGATTTATAACTTCTTGAAATATCGACATGTATCTAATTTTCAGTATAAACAATAGAAAAAAACTTACATAATCTAAGTGTCACAGTGTCTATTTTTTACTTGTTCTCAGAGTTACAGGGAGAGCTTGTTAAATATTACCAGAAGTATTTTCTGAAGACATCGGTTTCTCCTTTGAAGCAAGAGGAAGATAACATTAAGGTAAAAGATGTATATGTACCTCCTGAGATAGAAGTTATCGAAGAAAAACATTTTGATAATACGGATAAAATGAAGCAAAAGACGCATGAGAAGAAATATGTGAAAAGATACCAGGAAATCTTTCAAACTAAAAAGCAGCAGAATAAGAAGATTTATATAGTGGGCGACGTTGGAACAGGAAAGAGTTTCTTCTGCAAAATTATGATTGAAAACTGGTGTGAAGCGGTTAATGTTGCGTCAAGAAAAGAAATAGGCGATGAAATTATTCACATATCCAGTGAAATAGATATATACACCGTCAACCGCTGCTGACCCCATGATTTTATTCAGATGGGACATATATGAAGTTTCCTCTTTTTACCGAACATGAGATAAGTGTCCAGCATTTAAGATCTGTGTCGCCTGAATAGAATGAATCAATAAGATTGCATAGAAACCTCACTTCAAATACAGAGTTAATTGACAAACTATTTGAAAAAGACTCTCAGAGTTGTCTCATCATTTTTGACGGCTTAGATGAATGGATAGCTCCACAATCAAAACGATTTGCTCCCCATGTAAGTTACGGAATACCAAACGTTGACCTGGCAAGAGATGCAACAGTCATTACATTATCTCGACCATCTGCAAAAGGAATACTCAATTTGAAAGATTCAGAAGTTGATCTCAAGTTACAACTATTAGGCATATCTTATGAATCATTAAATTCATTCATAGAACGATATATTTCAAACATGACCGGAAAGTCTTACTCTCAATTTATTACAAGTGTGACGTCAAAACAAATAAAGCATATAGAGAAAACACCATTACTTTTGCAACAACTACTTTGGTTATACTGTAATGGTACAGACCTTGGTGAATCAGTTAGTGAAACTTACTGTCAGATTTTGAATACCATGTTTGGTTGGACAGATCACAAGGCAAAAGGGCGGACAACTCGATGCAAAGAAAAAATTAAACTGTTTATGCACAAAGATTTCAAGATTAAAAAACATAATATAGGAAGATTGCATAATGAAACCAATTATACTTAAACATCAAAGACATAATGTCCATTTCATAGTCTTATCAAAATGATCTTGGGTCAGCAAATTTTGATTATCTAACGAGCTAAAAGATTTGGGGATCTTAATGAAACTCAGCTGCTTGAGCCCAACATTGGATGATACACAAGGCTTTATCCATACTCTTATATATGTAGTTTTTCCGCCGCAATATAATTAGGTACACACATAACCATTAACATGTGGAATCTATGTCGCTTCTATTGAACAAAATAGATTGAAGTTTTGGTTTTAGATAAGTTTTGGTACATGTCAAAACAATTTCAATGTTATCATAAAATGTAACCCCCCCCGGGTCCTTGTATGTGATTTGTCTGAACGAATTTCAAGTATTGTGAATACGGATGGACAGATTTTACGTCTAAGAAGAAATCAGAACATAGGATGGAATGACGAGATTGTTCAGATTCAAAATCTCATTGAAAATTGTCTCCAAGAGAGTGGTTCTGATGACACGACAATGATCAGCCTGAGTGATCTTAAGATAAAATATTATAAACCTTTTCCACGTATACAAAGAATCAAACCAGGTGATGTGATTTCTTTGACTATAGATTTAGAAGAAACATTAAGTGAAATATTTGATGAAATCAACCACTTCAATTGCATTAAATATCTTAAGGAATTTACAGAACAATGCAAACAGGTGCAATACATGCGTATAGATTTGGGTCCATCCGAAAAGAACGAAAAATTTCCATTTTCATTTTCCGAAAAGGTAGCTTTAAAACAACTAATGTTATGTGGTGTGAATAATTGTGATATTAACCTCTCTATGCAAAATCAGCTTCAGATACTGGATTTGACCGACTGTCATGATATTCATATTTCTCATCTTAACACTGAAAAACTTGAACGAGTACATTTTAAAAGTTGTAAATTTACATCTGATTTAGATTGTTTATTAAATGCCAACAAATTAACCGATCTTAACCTAGAATGGCATTCTGGTAATTTGTTATCACTACCATCAGTATTACAACAAGCACCTTACAGACAACTGGTATTAGATATTGTGAATTGTGACCAGTGCAGTGTTCATAATATTGATTTGTCTAGGCATAATCATCTGCAACAGCTTAAGGTCGTAGGGTGTTCATGTGATACTAGGATACCTGTGTTAGAGTTCAATATTTCACCAAACACCAGCAAACTTGTTAAACTTTACCTAAGAGGAGTTACTGCTAATATTGCATCACTGGTATCGTTGATACAACAAGCGCCGTTAAAACAACTGACCTTGGTTCAAGTGTCTGATCAACACTCTGATGTTGAAAGTCCTATATTAGATGTATCTCGTGATCATAATTGTAATGAAAGTCATACCATAGGTGTATCTAATGATAAGTATGTTGATAAAGATCCTACGATCTTTGTATATGATGGCCAGTCTGATCTTCAAGGTCATTTGAGTGTTGTATCTAATGACCAGTTTGTTGATGAAGGTCATATCAGAGTTGTATCTGATGATCAGTCTAGTGATGACAGTTATATGACATGTGTATCTGATATTCAGTCTATCGATGGAGATGATAGAAGTTGGGCAAACAACGATCATTTTCTTGATGAAGATGTGAAATTTGATTCTGATGATGAGCTTGTTGATGAAGGTCATGCTGGTCAGTTGCTGAGAATCATATCAGTGATTTATTTGATAATTCGTCTGCCGATGAAGGTCATATCTGATATTTATCTGATGATCAATCTGTTTATTAAGAGCCTAACCAGAGGTGAATCTGATGAACATCATGATTACGAAGGTCATATCAGTGATGTATTGATTTAAAATCCTGTTGCTGAAAAACCATTTGAAATTTGGGAAGAAAAGGTCACTGGGCGATGAAGGCATTCCCAAATTTTTTACAAAAATGATCAGGCTTTAAAAAATGAATGTTTTATGAGAAAAAATATCTTATAATCAGTTAAGTTATGAAGGTCCTATTAGAGGTGTATATGAGGATGATTTTGTTGAAGAAAGTCAAACGAAATTTGTATCTGATGATAAGTCTTTTGATGGAGGTCGATCAAAATCTGTATCTGATGATCATATTATACGTATATCTGATGATCAATCTGATAATAAAGCTCCTTTGATATGCGTATCAAATCAGATTGTGGGTAAAGGCTCTGTGTATGTAATAAATCTTTCTAAGCATAACGAGCTCCGAGAACTTAAGATTGATCACTGTGGTAAAATAGGAATTTCTAACATAAATACTGAACAACTTGAACATTTATACATTGATTACAGTAAAGTCGATTTTAGCTCCAGTTTTACATTACCAGTATTAGACCCTTAACATTTTAAAAACCTCAGGGAAACCCCAAATTTAGGGGTTTGCCTCCAAGGTCCCCCTGGGTTAAAAATGGCATCACTGTATTGTTATTTCAACAACAAAAATTAAGAAAAAACGATTTGATAAGTGTAAACCCATGGTCCTTTGGTTGCTAAAAATCATGTAAAATGTAACAGAAAACCTTTTTAAGCAAAACCAGGCTGGGGGGAGTTAAAATGGAAAACGTTTATCAAAAAAGAATTTTCAACATAAAAACTGAACAACTTGAATATGTAAACATTCATGACAGCAATCTTAATTTCCTATCTGGTACATGTATACCGGTACTGGACTCGAATTCATTCAACGGTCACAAAGACCTTGAACTTCACCTTGAAGTAGTTACAGTTAATGAAGGTTCACTGGTAACTCTATTGCAACAAACCAATTTGAGACAATTGACTTTGACACGTGTATATGGTGATCAATATGATGCTGGAGGTAAAATGCACGTAATACAAGTAGATCTGTCTAAACAAAACAATCTTCAGATTCTTAAGCTGTCCCACTGTAAGAATATCAAAATTACTCACCTAAACACCGAACAATTAAAACATGTTCATATTATTGATAATACCACTATATTAGATTTTGGGCTCTTGTCAAATGCCAGCAGGCTGACTAAACTTTACGTGGAACATCATATTGGTGAGTTGACATCTCTGCCACTAGAGTTACAACAGGAACCATTTAGACAACTGACGTTTGAAAGTGTAGAATTTGACCAGGATGAACATCAGAGACATCTCCAAAAACATAAGATTATCAAGTGTTGTGTTACAATGAATAAAGGAATAAACAACGACCAAATTACACAGGTATACATCGAAAATGGCCTCCTCCACTACTCTTCCATACCAGTATTACAGTACATTATTTCAGTAAACAAAAGCAAACTCATTGATCTTTACGTTAAAGATGTGAATTGTGACAATTCATCAATAGCGCCGTTAATACAACACACTTCTATAAGACAACTTACGTTGACCCGTGTATCTGGTGACCAGTTAGGCATTGAAGGTCATATGCATGAAGTACATTTAGATCTTTCAAAACAGAAAGAGCTTCAGAAATTGGAGCTTACTAGTTGTAAAAATATCAAAATTACTGAATTGAACACTGAAAAGCTTGAAGAGTTACATATTGAACACTGTCCCGGTATGGTAGAATTTGATCTTCTAGTAAATGCCAACAAACTGATCAAACTTTCCTCGCAAGATAATAAAGATCGGTACAGCAAACAAGTAGATAACGTCATGCATAGGTTACACCATCTTCGGGAACTCAAGTTATTGAATGTAGATATAGATGATAACGCTCTTACTGTAACAACAGAGATGAAAAGTCTTGCAAAAATTGAAATAAAAGATACAACCATGAGTCTCGGCACGTGGCGTATATTTGCTGATAGTATTCTTACTCTTCATCAGCCTGTGTTTATCCATGCACGCTCAACAGAAGAAGAGAAACGTGAATTTGTTAGAACTCACCCTAAGTTTGAAGTGATGAGGGATTGGATATATTTCTTTGACTTCAGATCAAGGAAATAATGTAATCATACAAATACATTGGATAACTAGATGATCATATTGATGTAATTGATATTCTAGCCGATATATAAAAGATTCTAATGTAAAGGCATATGGTAAAAAATTCGATTGATTTCTTGATCAACTCAAATTGCTGTATTTTAAATGGTAGAAATTGTAAAATAACGATTTATGTATTTTGCTATTTTAAATAATAGACTAAGTAATTGGGCCGAAAGTCTAGATACCATTGTTGATGAACAGAATGAGTTCAGAAAAGAAGAGCTATTGATCATTTATCTACTCTATTAAACATTATTGATGATACGAAAAACGTAAACATTTGACGTTTTTATTGATTTTAAAAAGACTTATGATTATAATTGAGATTTACTACGGAGATAATTGTATAACATGGGTATAAAAGGTAAAATGTGTATTCTGTACATCGTTTGCATGGTTTTGTATATTCATGTGTAAGAATTAACTTCAAACATAATGACTAATAAATTCTGTATATTATCTACATTTTTATTTAACTTACTTATAAATGATCTGGCTATATATATCTTGATATTGGTGTTGATTTTGAATCTGATAAAATATGCATGTTATTCTATGCAAATGATATTGTATTGTTAGCAAAAGATGATAAAGATTTACAATGTTTATTAAATGCTCTGAACAATTGTTGTAGCACCAACGATATGTTTACGAAAAGCGAAAAGCAGTTAAAGTAAAATTGTCCATTTTAAGCTTTTAATTCTGAATGTTGTGATCACGCACTTGATATCATTGATATCGTTGATAGATATATGTACATGTATTTGGGATTAATGTTACAAAAAGAGTATTTAGAATTCAATGTCACTGAAAGTTTGTAGCTCAAAGTGCAAGTCAGGCTCTTAGCCTTTTTATTGCTAAATGTAAAACGGCTGGTGGCCTTAAGTACAATGTATTTATCCACCTATTTACCCGCCTTTATAATTCTACCGTTTGGCCAACAATCAGTTATTGATCTGCTATCTGGCATTATTGCTCTTACTCTTGCATTAACGCAGTGCAGTATCAAGCCATGCGTGTCGGTTGAACGCCAAACGTCGCAATTTCGGGTAAAACGGGATGGAAACTCCTTGAAATCAGACAATGGAAATCCGTTGCTGTTCATGCAGCTAGAATGTCTAATATACTTGATGTAGAGTAAATAAACGAGTTGCACTTTGAACTGCATCTGAAGCAAAAAGGTTATGTAAAAATTGGGTTTTCTTTCTTATTGATATGTTAAAAAATTGTTTTGCACACTAATATAGTGACATAAGTTTTTCCATTCCCAATATGCTATAGTGAATATAGTTATAACTGAAATGCAAGAAAATCTTTTTCAAATAGCTAGAATCTTTATATAGTCTCACATGTCCTTCTGGTTGTAGTCACAATAAGTTGCAATAAGTTGTACATGTTTAAAGCAGAATATGAAACAGAATTGTATTGTATATTTATTATGTATCCGTTTCATCTCACTGCATTTACTTTCCTTTATGCATACAAACTGGGCATTGCGAAGGCTTAGATGCATTGGAATAAAAATGTCTGTTCTTTGACAATATTGAAGTGGTTTTTAATTGCTATATGTACGATGACTTGCGACAAACTGTATTTGATAAGGCTGAAACTATAGATAAAGCATTACATTTTGTAAATATGAACAACTAATTTTCTGTTCACTAAAACTGAAATGATACATTTTTGTGAAAAAACCTGTTTTAATGTTCTTCAACGTCGTCCTTTATTCATTTGTAATCATTTATTTATTTGTAAATAATGCCACTGTATTTACTTAAAAAAAGTAATTAATTTTACCAACGTTTAGGTTATCATTGCTAATCAGTTCATGAACTTTGGGTGATAATCGATCTTTTAAAATGTTTTTATACGCGCGTTAGGGCTCCAATTAACAGTTCTCAGTTTCTTACATCACCCATTAAGGGTAGATTTTAATTATCGATTAGTAACGGTTACCTTACTTTTAATACTATGTAATTGTACTATTTGATTCTAGTCTAAATATAATAGGTCTTAAATATGTTTCACATTGATATACATGTCCCTTGAAATTCTTAAATAGAATTGTTGTTTGCATGTTTTATGTAAATATTTGTATAAAAATGTATGTTTACAAATAAAAAATTAATATGCACACAATGGTGTGTGATACATGATATGTAAAATGATCAAATAAACATTACTGATCATATGTAAACGAATATATAAATAAGAATATCAGCCGTTTTGGAATAAAGTTGGACGTTTTTTTCGTTAAAATGATTTTTTTAAAAGTCTAGTTACATTTCCATTTAAGCTATATGGCCAATGGGGCTTTAAGGAGTAATGACGAGACTACGAGGGTTGTCCAAAAAATTCGTGCACTGCAGTTATTGTTGTGAGAGTAATTAATAAAAACAAATAAATTATATATCACTTGAAGGAGAAATCTGTCTCAAATAAGAAAACAAAAGAAAAAGTCGAGTAACCGGCGTGTCGTGTAAAAGAATTGACATTGAGTAACCTTAGTAACGTAATACCGGCGCACAACAAAAAATTGGGTTAATTTATTACTGTAATTGTATTAATTGTTTGTTGCTTGTAAAGTTGTATTTGCTTTTTATGTTATAATTTGTTTTACTGTCAATAGAGGAATGATTGATGCAAAGTATTGTGTAGTTTTTATTGTTGTTATGCAACGTACATGTAGCATATTCCACCAGTACAGGAATATATTGGATAACCGTCGTCACATGCGCCGGCATGACGGACGGACGTCTGTCTGACCGGTTGTCATCGTCTACAGACCCTCTTTCTCTTCCACAGAGCGTTTGTGCCATTTAAAAAACCAGCCTTCGTGACACTTAACTTGTCCCGCTTGCCCTTTTAAGTTCTTTGTAGGTATTTGTTGGTGTTTTACCAATATTTGCATCAAAATTAATGATCGTCCGTATTTCCAGACGTTTAGCGACCGACATTTTCACGTAATTACAGTATTGACGACCACACACAAATGTTTGTTTACGACTGTTACAATAGGGCGAATGACTCCATATTTTCTAGTGACGTTAGGAATACGTACACACACTTTTCCATGAATTTTAACGTTAATATGTAGTGTTTAAAGAATACCGTGATGCATCAAAGTAATGAAGTAACCCAAATTTTTGTTGTGCGCCGGTATTACGTTACCAAGGTAGCTGCATGATGATTCGTTTTCATGGCATGCCGGTTACATGTTAATTTCTTTTGTTTTCTTATTAAAGATATATTTCCCCTTCAAGTGATATATGATTAATGTTTTTCTATCAATAACTTACACGACAATAACTGCAGTGCACGAATTTTTTGGACAACCCTCGTATATTGCCACTTTTTTTTATAAATTCACTGAAAAGTTGCATAGGATAGGATAGTGGAAAGTGACAAAGATTTTTTCGCGGCGCTTTTCCTTCCCATCAGGTTTCATGGCTATTTCTCTAATTCTTGCAGATAATAATAAGAAAGAGTTTTCAATTCGATTAATACTGCTGGTGCATTATGTTTGTATTACATTATTGAATTATTTCCTTTTATTCAATTTTACTTTGTTAATTTGCTCAAAGATCTTTAAATATGCGCCAGATTTCAATTCAAGTAGTTCTTCATATTCATTTATTAGAAAATGAGAAACAGTTTGGTGACGAAAACAATACCACTTTTTAATTTATTGTTGATCATTAAAGGGAGATTATTAAGAAAATAGGATATAGAGTTCCACACATCAAAATCTTTAATCCTGCAAGGACTAATGTAAAGTTACTATCTAATATGTGTTTAATATGTGTTTATCTGAAAATTGATAATGTATACAGAAAATAAATTGCTTACAACTTTCAGCTGAAATCTAATTTGATATTTTGTATTTCCTTAAAGCCTTCATAGCCAGATGGCATTTAAGAAAGATGTTCCTAAAAACGGGTGGAGTTGGTCGTTGGAGTTATTGTAGACTGAAAATCTTAGGCTGATAAAGATTTCCTAACGCATATAGACTTAGTAGTCTTCTCAAGATGTGATTGCAATGCATGTGCAGGTGCTTATTAGTCAGTATCAATAAATGACTTTCATCACTCAATAAAAGATAGATAAATAATTTTAAAAAAAATGATGAAATATTTAAAAATTTATATTGATGAAATGATTGATTTAATTTTGTTCTTAATTGTGTATTGTTTAATATTAGCCAGTCTGTTTTGAAAGAAAGAAAGAAACGAGGTATTATTATCACTGCGGCGTCGACTTAGAAAATCTTTAATGTAACTCGTGCTTCAGATATTTTAACAGGTATCAGGTATCAGCACGACTCTGAGTATACTGAGTATATATCTTGACGTGGTGCAGCTGTATGACAAGTTGCAAAATTCTAAAAGTTTTATTTTCAGAGTTATGTCCCATTTTTTTATAAGAATTTGTTGTAAAAACTGCCTATTAAATAGAATAATTTCCAAACAATGAATTGTTTCAACATAACGTTTTGAATACTTGTTTATTAAGCACATTTATTAGACCGGGATCATTATTCAAAATGCTGGATTGTTCAATCTTTGCCCCTTGTTATCTGACATTTTTTCACAATTGCTAATAATGTAGTATAGATATATCAAAATGATACTTGAAATACTTAATTTTCATGACAAAGCAGCGTTGTAAGACAGAGACATTATCCTGACAGCAATATTTAATGGCATTTATGCCCCCTTTTTACAATAATTTTTGTCAGAATTGCCTACATACTGGAATGTTTTAAAACTATGAAAGTTATAGATATGAAACTTGAAGTGCTGGTTGATTACGACAAGACACAATTGTTAGATAAGGGGCATTGTTATGAATAATTCCTTTTTATTATGTCTCATATTAACTTATACTTCTTTTGGCAAAAATGCGTATTAAAAAGGAATAATTTCATAAAAATGCTATCAACATAAAGCTTGGAATACTTGATTATCATGAAAATGAACAGTTATGAGACGATATCCCGAAAGCAAAATGTTTAAGGAGAGTTTAGAATATTTTAAAATGTTGTGAGCAATAGTTGTAGTTTTTAACCGACTAGCGTTAACACTGCATGTGTTCCCTTGTTTAATATTGTTATATTTTAGAGACATTTTATAAATAGTGAAAGATATACCAACTATTGACAGTTGTTCAAGATCTTAATCTGTTTGTTTCTTGTTTTGTTTACGGCGCACTGAAACTTTTTATGTAATATGGCGCCGAAACAGGAAATATGATTTTGGCTAACCTCGGAGGGTAACACAAGTGGTCAAAAGCATCTCACCTCATTGAGCTAAGGGATACATAGACTCCGGTTTTTCAAACCCATATAGTCTGTTTTAATTTCTAGTTAATTTGCAGCGTTCAGAGCTGTACTGTGACATTTTTATCGTTCATATCTTGTATTTGTATTTTGTAATGATTTGTTTTATTTGTTTTAAATTTGTTGCAATTCCAATAGTGTTTTTAATTATCTTATTTTAATTAAATTAATTTTGTACAATTTTGCTAGTGATCAGATAGAGTGTTGTTCAAAATATTTTCTTTTAATCTGTAAACTTGTCATTATGATGTGTCTCTGACGGATATAATGCTAGACATTTCCTTATGGTCCTCATGGTCAACAAATTGACGTTTGAATTAACTTTCATGCAAGCGTTAAGCATAATAAACAATCATAATTATGTACTTGAATATACATCTGTTTATTTATGATGGTACAAATATTGTAAAGCTAAATAATATATAGTAATTATAATTAAAAATAAAATAGATTTAATTGAACGATATTTTTCTTATCATTTCACCTTTATTTATATTCGTTCAATAAGGCTTCTGCATTCCAGTTTGATTTGTTTTGTTGGGGTAAGGTCGCACAATCACGGAATATGTCATTTTGCGAATTCCCATTTAAACTAGTACATGTAGTAGTGGAGGACCTCAGCTGCCCTCAGTATATCTCGTTCTGTAATCTAACTGGATAGCTTCCTCACACGACAAAATCCAAAGACTCTTACGGGGTCCGAACAAACAGTGACCTCTGTTGAATTTAAGAAGGAAACAATCAAAACATTATTTTTATTGAAACATTTTATGTGAGTTGCAAAAAATTCGAAATATCTTACACGTATACCAGTTAATTTCAGCCAGTGTAAATATAAAATTACCCAAAGCATGTGCATACTTGTAAGCACATCAGCTATGTACAAATCTATAAAACATAATTTTTGCAAATGTGATTTAGAGCACAGCAGTTATGAGGGGCTCAAGGTGACCAAATGCCTTGTTATTGACATATCAGTCTCTCAAACTAAGAGTAAACGGTCCCAATCAGGTCTTGGAAAAGTTTCGCAACATGGAACAATAACTGTTTAGGTCAAGGAAGTGGTTATAGTCTTATTTTCACAAAGATATCGTTGGATAATGATAAATGCTCCCAAAATAGCAGATAAAATCGAACACGATAATATATTGAAGGTGTAGAGTGATCAGATAATGAAGAAGAAGAAGAAGAATCTTTATTTTGCAAATTAACTCTCAAAAGAGTCATGTACAAGCATTCATAATATATACAATAACATGTATGCATAAGTAAATAACTAATTACATAGCAAGATGACGTGACTGCAAGTATTTCGTTTCTTTCATTATTATAATGGTTACCATTGATTATATATTTAATTTTCAAGTTTTTTACTTTTTGAGAGATTCTACATTCAAATATATAATAATAAGAAATACTTCGTGTATGTATTAGGCTGGCAATCACGGGAGAGACATTGTCAGCATCTATTACATAGTATACTTTTAATTCTCTTCCATACACTGGTCTTTGTATTACATTTACTAATCTAAGCTATATGATTTTGATTTATTGCAATAGTAATATGGCACAATATATTGAAATTATACAAACAAAACAAAACAAATGTTACTTCTAAACTATACTTTGAACACATATAATGCTTCAAACTTGATACAAGTAAGACCAGTGTATGATTTGAAACTTACAAATTTATAGCCTTTATAATCATCGTGTTACTTAACCTATTATACATATAATACACAAAGAATTGCAATGTATCAATAATACATCTATATACAATTACATGACAGCTAATATTCGTACGTTACACACATAGAAGTACAATACAATGTGTCAATTAACTTCTATGTACGTTTGCATGGGACTAGATATTCGGTTCGCATAAAACATATAGAACTTTAAATTAAACATTTTTTTACACGAGAATTGTTTGTAACTGTTGTCTAATATGGAAGGCATGGTATATAAACATAGCTAAATTTCTAATATCATGTACATTATCGCTTGTAACCAACTGAACAAATTTAAACATGCTAGGAAACCTCCAGTAATATTTCTTTAAAAATCTTGTTCGGAGTTCCTGATAAATAGGACATATAATGACAAAATGGAACTCGTCCTCTAATTGATTACATGCTACACAGACTCTATCATTTAAAGGTACACTGCGGGGTTTTCTCCATCTACCCACCTCTATTTCTACACGATGAGAATGTCTAATGTATGTCCTGATTATTCAGTTTAGAATGTGTTAAAAATAGGAAAAAGAAAAATGTATTCGAACTGTCAAACATTTGTTCCGGGTGGTATATATATGAGTTAATTGATTTCTTTTAAATAATAAGAGTTTTTTTTAAATAAAATGTTAGATGAATGCTAAATTAGATGTTACAGTTCTGTTACGAAAACTCTTAATTGGCGTCAATGTTAGGCATGTTACAGCTCAGAAAAAACACCAAGATGCCTGCTCCTGTCGGTAGTAAAACTATCTTATAAATTTTGATGAATTCTAGTCTGTGCCGCTGTGAAATTGTCCGGATAACAATGGCTAGAATGGCGTTTGATTAAGAGGCCTTCCATTGTGGAAAATCTATGCAACTGAACAGGCTGACAGGAACATAGAAAAAAAGCAATTTCTCAATGCCGTGAACAGTTGTTTTCATTTTTTTCATTAAGCATCCTATGAGGTTTAAATAAACTATAGTCAGAAGCTACCGAAATAAGTCTTATGACTGACAAAGCGGTCCATCGCTGTTGAACTAATGAATATTGTTGTAAAGAATTTATTTATTGACTGACTGACTCAAAGTAACTCTGTCAAAGGGTTATCCTCATAAGTTCAAATGCTTCCAATAGTTTCACCTAGGTATATCTTCATCAATAACCATCGTTAATACAGAGGAATCATTCTGCATGATTTAGGTATTACAACTCACTACACAATATGAAGACAGAAGGCATCTTTTACATATTCTGTTGCAGATCCTTTAATGGGGATTTGCAGTTAATATTTGGAGTTGAAGTAGGAAACATGTACCTTTCGGGTTTATAATGAAAACATTATACACTTATTGTATGATTGAAGCCGGAGGCTGAGGTGTATATCACATTAGCAATGTCAATATACTTGGAAATTCACCGAAATCTTCATACAAAAAATGCTGTATTATATAACCAAACTAAATTATTCATCTGGAAAATTTCATATATGTCAGATTTCCCCTTTCAAACAAACAAGTCCTAAATATGCGGATGGAAAGCGCAGAAGTTGATTTTATATTTTTAGCATTCGACTCCATTTTATGATCGGTAATGTTCATTAAAACGCAGCAAAATGTTTTAAGTTTATGCTTGTATTTTTTTGCCAGAAATAAAAAAAGCTGTCTGGATTTATTAATTGCATTATGTTTGTTTTACGTGAAAATTTATTGGTGGGCTAATACTTTATATACCTTGAGTCGTTAATTATTGGTTGATTAAAATTTGGCAGTGAGTTTACTATAACAAGACGAATATTATACAAATATAGACTTTTTAGCTGGTGAATATGATGTGATATGTACTAAAAAATAATATTGCCCTGTCAATTTAAAATTTTCAGTACATATCACATCATATTCACCAGCTGAAAAGTACATATCTGTTTTATTACATGATCTATAAATCGATTTAATATTGAATATAAAATCTGCGATTTAATACGACGGAAATCGACATCTTTAGTTTGTCTACTTTTTTAAATATTTGGCTCCGACATTTGAATGACCACATTGGCATGCTTAATTGGAAACATTTAAAAAATGTAAAGACGGTTACTAAAATAGTATAATTTGACTTCTTTTTGCGAGTTACACAACGTTGTCTCAGATAAACAACAACAAACTTTGCGTGACGTCACGTCATACCACGTGTCTTTTGTAGGCTTTTAAGAAAATCTATTTTTAGAGACAAAACGGTTATTGTACTCAAAAAATATATTTTTAGAAGAAAAAAAGTGAATATACTCTGATATTCACTAGTTATTTGTTACGAAAAATTACATCTTAAACAATGGGAGAAAGCCATTTTAAATCTTTGTATATACCCTATAATAATACTTTCTATTCACCGACAATCGTAACACGGGGATATAAACTTATTATATTGCATTCAGTAACTTTTTAACCAAAAAGATGTTGGGAATACCCATTCATATTGAAATTCAGTTTCTTCTAAACAATAAGAGAGTGAGACATTTTTCATTGTTAATTTAAGACATAATAAATTACAATCTAGAAATTAAATCCATCAATAAACACTGATAGACTATTTAAAAATCTTGTTTCATTGTACATTTTTATTTCATTTTAATTATAACGGTTGGAGCCCTTATCAACGCTAGTAACTACGAAATAATAGTAATTATAACACTGGTGGAAGAGAATGGGATTTTAGAACTTTAAAACATTGAAAAAGATTTTAAAATGAAAATTTGAAGACACGTTAATTTGAAATGTCCTTTTTAACACAAATATAATATTTTTATGAAACAAATTAGTGCATTATTAATGATTATTATTGTAATGTCAAAATTGTAGAACTGCTATTGGATAGGAAACATTATTAGAAAAGATAATAAAGTAAAAGTGACATTCAATGAACGCAACCCCAAGCAAACCCCGTCAACACTACAAAATTTCAGAAGAAGAAGAAGGGAGTTAAGATGTAGCTATTAGAAAAAAAAGAGCAAGAAGCTGTGTTTCATAGATGAGCTGGTAATACATACCAACGGAAGATCAATGACATGAGCATTGTAAGAGGCAATCAAATTAGGCAACACTTAGGCGATAAAGCGCTTCCACACAGAAATAGATCACAGTCGAAACATAAAAATTCAGATGATAATCTACAAACGAATTTCATGATGAAAAGCTAAATATATTTACAAGTAAACTCGTGGAGAACTTTGAGGTGTTGAGAGATTGAGTACTCAGTTAAGTGACTACCATTTATTAAAAGAATCTGTGATGAAAATATCATTCGAATCATCGACAGATAAAATGGTTTAAAAGTGTGCCACAATTTTAAGTCATAATTGAACACAGATTTGGAAAAAAACATACAAGTGTTGGAAGCGTCTCCAGAATTTAATATGAACCCCAGTAGGATGTGGGGTTTTGTTTGAAATAAATTTACTTTGTCCGGATTTTGTAACTTGTGTGAAAGCACAATTCTAAATCTGAATTTGATAATGTTGTTCCCTTACTTAAAGAGAACATTGGTTAATTGTAAAATGATTGTGCATTTTGATGTGGTGTTTTCTTATATATATATATATATATATATATATATATATATATATATATATATATATATATATATATATATATATATACATGTATATATATATATATATATATATATATATATATATATATATATATATATATATATATATATATATATATATATATATATATATATATTGTATTTTAAACTGTAATCCACAAGATTACTTTAAATCGGTTACAGTGCTCGGCCCAGGGAACAATTTTTCTAAGCCCATTATTAGTTCAATAAGCAAATCGTCATCCAAGTGCTTTCTTTTCAATATAAATTTTTCTGCAGTACCACCTATGACTGTCTGAAACTTTATTATCTGAAATCAATGTTATCGGTTGTACGCATGTTGGGCACTATTTTCAATTCGGTAAAAGTACAGTGATAAAGCAGAACTGTACGGTAGTCATTTTGTTAGGTATAATTGTTTGTTATCAAGTCCTTGTATGTTGTCTTACTGCTTCGCGAAAGTTTCTTAGTGTAACTAACTAAATATTCCGTTCCCACCAGGACAGACCTATCGACAACTTCGTGTCGATCTTTTTTTCACGATCGAATATTGTGTTCCAACCATACGGAATATTGTTTTAATTCTAATGTCACTACTTGATGGCACATTCAGAATGTCCCGTTTCTCTTAAAAACTGTTATTTTTTTTACCTCAAAATGAATGTTTTGAATGTTTGAATGTTTTCCCATAAATCTAAATTGAAACTGTGTAAACAAATATACCGCCAAACACAACATTTGTACAAGCAGCATACATATATTACCCTATTTCGTCCCGTAATTGATACATTGTACTTAGGTGTTATCCGTAACGATACGGAAATCGATTTCATTTATGTCTTTCTTATTTCATTGCTTAATTTATTGTCACATGATAAATTGCAGTCACATGGTAAAGGAAAACGTCATCGTATGTTTATAGATATTTCTGGACACAATACACAGCAGAGCTCCAGATATTTTTTTTGGCCAAGGGGTTTTTACCCCTCAAAATTTAGAGTGAGGGGTAAAATGCAAAATCTGAAAAACTTAAGGGGTAAAATCTGTCAAAAAAGCATTTTGCATTTTTTTATAAACAAATTAAACTTATTGCTTTTGTTTGTTTTTTGTTTATTTTCTTTTTTTAGAAAAACCTTTACACATAAAATACTGATTCAATGTGAAACAATACAAAACATGCCCTTTAAAGTCAGACTTCCAGAGTATACTGGAACTTAAGTTTAGGATACACAGCAAAATTATCAGGGCTTCCATTTTCAAAATTTGGAAGTCAAAGACTTCAAAATCTCTGATATTGGAAGTCACATTATATAGGTAAAGAAGGAAAAGTATTAGATTTTCGGAAGTCACAGGCCAAAATGAAGGAGTAAATGACTCCCAAACTTCCACTAGTGGAAGCCCTGAAATTATTTTATTTTCTAGGAGTCAATATTTTTCTATCTAAATTTCTGTTGGCACGTACCTTATCTTGTACTCTAGTTTGAACAATTATACATGAAATTAGAATTTAAGAATAATAAACAAGATTTTTTTTTATCTTTCCTTAAAAAAATGGTTTGAGAGAAAAATCCGTAACTGTAGACTGAGTACGAAAATATTGAGTACAAAACTGCAGGTGAAAAACATGTCATTTTGTTCCAACAACAAAAGTGAAAGAATGTAAAATATATTTTTGCTTATATTGAGGCATAAGCATGTCAATAGATGCCTTAACAAACTTAATACTATGTTAAATCAATAATTTCACACGTTGATCTATGGGAGTTACCTTCCTTCTGTACTTCCTGCTACTTTTGTTTTAACATGAGTTGTTGACAACAAAATTTTTAGTTTTCAATGCAATAAAATTGAAAAAATGAGCGTATTTTCATTTTGTTGTGCGTATGTTTAACGCACGAATTTTGAAAATGATGCGTATTTTAGAATTTTAACTCCCTAACTGCCATGTCCGTCTGCTACAAAAGACAATTTCAATAAAAAAAAAAAAAAAACTTCATAAAATCCCGACTTCATCTTCTCATAAATATGCAAATTTGACAGTTTGAAAATTTGAATCTAGAGACCAACGCATTTTTCTCCTATTTATGAGACAATATAGAGATAAATCTGTGGTGCAGGGTCTGAAGAAATATATGACTAGATAACGGATCCTGTTCCTTACAAGCAAAACACAAAACATCTTTTAGAAACTAAACTACTTGTAGTGTGGACCTGAATCAAAATCACCTACATCTATACCCCATAAATAATCCTCCATCTTGAAAATTCTACACTGTAACCGGAAAACGCGATACACGTTCCCTACGGTGATACTGGGTTATAAATTTATTGACCATGCAGGGAGACAACTGTTGTTGCTATAGATTGATTGACAAGTACTGTAACTATCGTTTATCTTCTCATCAGTTACAATTGTATCAAATTAAAAATATGATTTATGTATAAAGCTAATGCTATGGAGGTTAGAATTATAAGGAGAAAAGTTTATAACTGATCATTTTGAATATCCCCATTTTTTCTATATCCTAAATCAAATAAATCAAAATTAATTCACATTTGTTTTTATATTTATTAGACTATATCATTAATAACCAAATGACTTTTTCAAATAGAAGTTTTTGTTGAGCGTCTCTTGAATATTTATGAAAGCATGCAAATGAATATAAATATGCAGAATTATCCTTTACATTGGTATGTCACGATTTAAAACTATTTACTGTTGAATTCGGACCGCGGCACGCACCTATAAATAATCAATGTATTATTGCGTGCCGCGTAGCACTTGAGTGTATTCGTAAACATATTGAAGGTAAACTTAAAGAATAAGGCTATATTTTCGTTTTATATGTAGTAGGGTGAAAATGTCATTTATTATATACCTATAAATTATCTCCCTAAAATACACGCAAATCTAGAAGCGCACATACGCTTCCACATGATAGGAATTTCCTTATTAAGTTAGTGACAAATACGTACGGTACCATATATGAGAGTGCCGGACTATTTTGATTAGCTGTGTATAACCACGGATTTATATTATAATATAAATCCGTGGTATAACGTTGCATCCAAAAATATTAAAGGCGCCGCCGGTTTTGAAAGAATTATGTATTCATCCGTCAATCATGAATTTATTTCTTGACAACTACATTAAATTTTCATTTTCTGAATAAAACGAAAAGGTATATATTAAAAGGAAAATTACGTTGTAGTAGCTTTCTGAGGCTATGTATTTTTCTACTTGCAACGTTGGAAAATTGATATTCGGTCTCGCGAGATATCAATTTTTTACCTATGCCCGTAGCAAAATACAAAGACTCAGAAAGCTACTACAACATAATATTCCGCATATATTTGACGCTTCGTCCCACTTTTTTTAGAAAATATAACAAAAAATCTGAACCACGCTTGCCTTGACAGCAGTTTGATGATAAAAATGACTATGACGATCTAAAATTGTACCAGTTTTTTTTTCAAAATAAAGTATTTCCAAAATCATTTTTTTAAACAAAAAAAATATTTTCTATCAAAACATAAGACAGTTTATTCATAAGTTGTAAATAAAATATCATTATTACTAAAACAAAGTTGGTTTAAATGACATTACTTATAATGCCATAGAAAGTGTTTGTTGTCGCCTTAAGTTGAATAAAGACTAAAGATAATTATATTTAAAGCTGCATTTTAAAATTAATAAAATTCGTAATTATATTTTTTTAGATAACGACCGGTTGATAAAATTGAAAAAAATTCCTTCTCATTCATGTATCGTGACTAAACACGTTACAAGCCACCTGATTACCTATTGATTTACATCATGCTGTAAAAATATTTTCATAACAATTTATGAAGTACGCAAGTCAATATTTGGAAAGAAACAGTAAAATGATAGGTTTGTATGGTGACTGATTTGTTTCATTCGTGCCCGGAGCGAAAACACTCTAATTTAAATTAGCCCAGGCGCGGGATGATAGCGAAAAGTCGAGATTTAATTTTAATACAAATGTTTATTGCTATCGTGCTGTTGTTCGCGCCAAATTCGCGCCCACGCCAAAGTATTTTTAAAACCTCGACTTTCCGCTCGACGCCCCCGCGTATATGCGTGCTTTCGCTCAGCGCCCTTTAAAATCTGCGCCCCAGCTAATTAGCGTATTTTCGCTCCGCGATCCCGCCGTTTTTCAAATTTATTGAACCTCGTTTCGAGCCCCCGCTAATATGCGTGTTTTCGCTCGTCGTCCCCAATGTTTTTTCTTAATTCTCGCTCCACATCCCATCGGGGCGACGTTTTATTTATTGCTTCACATGCGCGGAGCTATTTGTGTTTACTATTTTTTTTGTCCATGGGTCCGGATTTTATCAATTAATCCCTTCGATTTACAGCTAAAAATAAATTCGGATTTAATAACTCCTTTCGATTATTATATTGGTTCCCCCTTAGGTGATTCGCAGCGAGTCATTTTAATTAATGAGAACCGGAAAGCAGCTCTGCTGTACATAAATTCGAAAGCTATAAATAGCTATTAATGTTCTGATTTTTGACACTTAGTAATAAAATTGTTATTTCCTTTTTTTTGTAGTACATGAAATTATAATTTGTTACATTTTGAATTACATTTACACACAGCATATCAAGTAGTGATTGAATTTGTCAATATAAAGAAGATTTCAGGCATAAGATTTTAATAATTTTGCTTTTGATAATTATTCTTAATTTATATTTATGAAACTAAATGTTTAATAATAACATGTTGATATATTGGTTGTTTTGAAATAATTATAACTTTAGTATATAAGGTTATGGGCTTTCCGGCGGCGACCTTAAATAAATTTAACGCATTTAAAAAAAAGTAATATTGGTAATGCACGGCATTGCACGGAGGTAAATTATCAACATTCTGTGCTTCAAAATTTACTCTTTAAAGGGCATGACTGGTGACATGTCCGGGTTCCGTACACTCCAAATCTCAGTGTTTTGATTCCAAACACATGTGAAAACACCTATCTGTAACAGTTTTAAAACATGTTGCGGTGTTTTCACAAAACACTGATGTTTCACACTAAAACACGGGTGTTTTCCTGGAAAACGTGTTTAGGTGTTTTGTTTGAAAACACCTAACACGTGTTTTGGGACTGTAACAGATTTAAAACACATTTACACGTTTTAATAGTTTCTATGTTTTATTTCAAAACATGATCAACCAAAAAATGTGAACAATGGCACAAACATATTATACATCAGTATCTGTGAGTATTTTATTTCTGCTAGATCAGTTGCATCTGAACAACATTTTGAAATTACGGTAAAATACAAATTGTTCCTCATTACTGCAAATAAATGTTAAATAGATCAAGACCTCATACCATTATTTTAACAGTATTTTTTCGGTATAATAGAATTAATATTGCATGTCTGACAGAGTGACAGTAAAGTTGACAACTTTTGGAAAAATACTGTCAACTTAGGTATAGCAGTTCCTACAGATAATAATTTTACTGTCACCCTGACAGTCAGGTTACAATCCAAGGCAATATACCCGAAATTCTGGTGTTACCAATCACAAAATTAAAAAGAGCATTCTCATATTGAAACTTCAAACAATTAAAAACAAAGCAGTCTGAAGGACAGCTCTATCCCCTTCGCAGTGGACAGGAATCTGTACTTCTTGATCTTTAACAAACCATGTCTTTTAGAGAAAAACCTGGCTGTTGTGTCTTGGTAGTGATTATTTATGCTAACATATTTAAAATCTTCCATGTCAAAAAGTTATAAACAAGAATATTTGACCTCTACCTGTGACCTTTGGGCAGTGACCTGATTGTTGCGCTCTGCACATCCTCTTATAATGGTGATTATTTGTGCCAAGTTATTTTAAAAAAAACTTTTCAGCAGTTTAAGTTATTTAGCGGACACAAAATGTGGACCATTAACATTTGACCTTTAAGTGTGACCTTAACCTTGGAGGTAGTGACCTTGTTGTTGTGCTTTGCTCATCATGATATAAAGGTGATCATTTGTGCCAAGTTATGTTAAAAACTTTTCATCAGTTGAAGTTATGGAGCGGACACAAAATGTAGACTTTTTAACCTATTACCTTAACTTGTGACATTGACCTTAGGGGTAACGACCCAATTATTGCGCTCTGCACATCGTCTCATACTGATGACCATTTGTGCCAAGTTATTTCAAAAACTTTTCACAGTTAAAAAAAGTTATGGAGTGGACATGGAAGACAGACTGAGGCCATTCCTGTAATCCCCTCCCCTCTATGCAGAAGGGGATTAACAAGAGCTGTCCGTAAGACAGCGCGCTCGACTTTTTTATTGCTTGCCAATAAAAAAAGTTTTTGCAGTAAAAGGCAATACAAGAATCTCTGTATTTTTAAAGTGAACAATGGCCATGAGCATTAAGATATTTAGTGAAGAATTATTTTATTATGACATAATTTATGGTAAAGTGAACAAGTGGATAGGAATGATTTTTTTTAGATTTTTTAAGTTTTTTAGTGCTTGCCTATAATACAAAACATTGACAGTTAAGGGCCATAATTCAAATAAAATCTTTGACAGAATTACCTTCTCCTGGACATGTTTGGGAATCATGATTGTAAACAAGTATTCCAACTTTCAAATTAATATCTCAAACAGTTCAGTCAAAAAGTGGACTGGTACTAAAAACTTAACCAAGATTCTAAGTCGATAAAAGGCCTTAATTTTTAAAACAAATCCTTGACAGAGTTACCTTCTCTTGCGTACAGATGGGGGGTAATGATGTGAAATAGCATTAAAAGTTTCAAAGCAATATCTCAAAGGGTTAAGGCAATAAGTGGATTTTACCCATATTCAATGTATTTTCTAAGTCAAAAAGGGGCATAATTCTGTCAAAAACCTTGACAGAGTTATGTCCTCTTGTCTGTTGATGAAGGTCGTGATGGTAAAACAAGTATGGTCAGTTTCAAAGCAATACCTCCAATGGTTTTGAAATAAAGTGAGGTGGTACAAAAAACTTAACCAAGCTCAATACACTTTCTAAGTCAAAAAAGGGCCATAATTCTGTCAAAAACCTTGACAGAGTTATGTACTCTTGTCTGTAGATGGAGGTTATGATGGTGAACAAGTATGGTAAGTTTCAAAGCCATACTTGTAATACTTCTGAAATAAAGTGGGGTGGTACGAAAAACTTAACCAAGGTGTGACGCCAACGCCGACGCCGGGGCGAGTAGGATAGCTCCCCTTTTCATAGAAAAGTCGAGCTAAAAATGAATGTATAAAATAAATAAATAAAACAGATTACAGTTATATTTAGGCAAAAAATTAAGTAAATAAATAGATAGTCAAATAAACAACAAAAACAAATTGATATATGGATATCAGTAGAATTTCAGGTAAAATTGAAAACATATATAAAATGGATTTAACTTTTCTCTACAAAAATAAAACCTTTTTACACAGTAAAGCCTACCTCCCTATTAAATGTAAAAAACCCGGTT